>NW_026872075.1:0-145212 GCF_033458585.1 Syngnathus typhle
AGCATTTTTAATTTTATTGCTTAAATCGCATTTTCTCGGCGAGCTGAGCACTTTTTCTGAATTGTGCCGCTCCCGTCACTCTGGTTAGGTTGGCATGGAAAAAAACGCTCTCGGGTGCTTTAGAGTGCCGAGTTTATCACTGTGCATGAAGAAATGACCACCTCCAACTTTTGGTTTATGTTTTATAAGCATTTTTAATTTTATTGCTTAAATCGCATTTTCTCGGCGAGCTGAGCACTTTTTCTGAATTGTGCCGCTCCCGTCACTCTGGTTAGGTTGGCATCGAAAAAAACGCTCTCGGGTGCTTTAGAGTGCCGAGTTTATCACTGCGCATGAAGAAATGACCACCTCCAACGTTTGGTTTATGTTTTATAAGCATTTTTAATTTTATTGCTTAAATCGCATTTTCTCGGCGAGCTGAGCACTTTTTCTGAATTGTGCCGCTCCCGTCACTCTGGTTAGGTTGGCATCGAAAAAAACGCTCTCGGGTGCTTTAGAGTGCCGAGTTTATCACTGCGCATGAAGAAATGACCACCTCCAACGTTTGGTTTATGTTTTATAAGCATTTTTAATTTTATTGCTTAAATCGCATTTTCTCGGCGAGCTGAGCACTTTTTCTGAATTGTGCCGCTCCCGTCACTCTGGTTAGGTTGGCATCGAAAAAAACGCTCTCGGGTGCTTTAGAGTGCCGAGTTTATCACTGTGCATGAAGAAATGACCACCTCCAACGTTTGGTTTATGTTTTATAAGCATTTTTAATTTTATTGCTTAAATCGCATTTTCTCGGCGAGCTGAGCGCTTTTTCTGAATTGTGCCGCTCCCGTCACTCTGGTTAGGTTGGCATGGAAAAAAACGCTCTCGGGTGCTTTAGAGTGCCGAGTTTATCACTGCGCATGAAGAAATGACCACCTCCAACGTTTGGTTTATGTTTTATAAGCATTTTTAATTTTATTGCTTAAATCGCATTTTCTCGGCGAGCTGAGCGCTTTTTCTGAATTGTGCCGCTCCCGTCACTCTGGTTAGGTTGGCATCGAAAAAAACGCTCTCGGGTGCTTTAGAGTGCCGAGTTTATCACTGCGCATGTAGAAATGACCACCTCCAACGTTTGGTTTATGTTTTATAAGCATTTTTAATTTTATTGCTTAAATCGCATTTTCTCGGCGAGCTGAGCACTTTTTCTGAATTGTGCCGCTCCCGTCACTCTGGTTAGGTTGGCATCGAAAAAAACGCTCTCGGGTGCTTTAGAGTGCCGAGTTTATCACTGTGCATGAAGAAATGACCACCTCCAACGTTTGGTTTATGTTTTATAAGCATTTTTAATTTTATTGCTTAAATCGCATTTTCTCGGCGAGCTGAGCGCTTTTTCTGAATTGTGCCGCTCCCGTCACTCTGGTTAGGTTGGCATCGAGAAAAACGCTCTCGGGTGCTTTAGAGTGCCGAGTTTATCACTGCACATGAAGAAATGACCACCTCCAACGTTTGGTTTATGTTTTATAAGCATTTTTAATTTTATTGCTTAAATCGCATTTTCTCGGCGAGCTGAGCGCTTTTTCTGAATTGTGCCGCTCCCGTCACTCTGGTTAGGTTGGCATCGAAAAAAACGCTCTCGGGTGCTTTAGAGTGCCGAGTTTATCACTGCGCATGAAGAAATGACCACCTCCAACGTTTGGTTTATGTTTTATAAGCATTTTTAATTTTATTGCTTAAATCGCATTTTCTCGGCGAGCTGAGCGCTTTTTCTGAATTGTGCCGCTCCCGTCACTCTGGTTAGGTTGGCATCGAAAAAAACGCTCTCGGGTGCTTTAGAGTGCCGAGTTTATCACTGCGCATGAAGAAATGACCACCTCCAACGTTTGGTTTATGTTTTATAAGCATTTTTAATTTTATTGCTTTAATCGCATTTTCTCGGCGAGCTGAGCACTTTTTCTGAATTGTGCCGCTCCCGTCACTCTGGTTAGGTTGGCATCGAATAAAACGCTCTCGGGTGCTTTAGAGTCCCGAGTTTATCACTGCGCATGAAGAAATGACCACCTCCAACGTTTGGTTTATGTTTTATAAGCATTTTTAATTTTATTGCTTAAATCGCATTTTCTCGGCGAGCTGAGCACTTTTTCTGAATTGTGCCTCTCCCGTCACTCTGGTTAGGTTGGCATCGAAAAAAACGCTCTCGGGTGCTTTAGAGTGCCGAGTTTATCACTGCGCATGAAGAAATGACCACCTCCAACGTTTGGTTTATGTTTTATAAGCATTTTTAATTTTATTGCTTAAATCGCATTTTCTCGGCGAGCTGAGCACTTTTTCTGAATTGTGCCGCTCCCGTCACTCTGGTTAGGTTGGCATCGAAAAAAACGCTCTCGGGTGCTTTAGAGTGCCGAGTTTATCACTGTGCATGAAGAAATGACCACCTCCAACGTTTGGTTTATGTTTTATAAGCATTTTTAATTTTATTGCTTAAATCGCATTTTCTCGGCGAGCTGAGCGCTTTTTCTGAATTGTGCCGCTCCCGTCACTCTGGTTAGGTTGGCATCGAAAAAAACGCTCTCGGGTGCTTTAGAGTGCCGAGTTTATCACTGCGCATGAAGAAATGACCACCTCCAACGTTTGGTTTATGTTTTATAAGCATTTTTAATTTTATTGCTTAAATCGCATTTACTCGGCGAGCTGAGCACTTTTTCTGAATTGTGCCGCTCCCGTCACTCTGGTTAGGTTGGCATCGAAAAAAACGCTCTCGGGTGCTTTAGAGTGCCGAGTTTATCACTGCGCATGAAGAAATGACCACCTCCAACGTTTGGTTTATGTTTTATAAGCATTTTTAATTTTATTGCTTAAATCGCATTTTCTCGGCGAGCTGAGCACTTTTTCTGAATTGTGCCGCTCCCGTCACTCTGGTTAGGTTGGCATGGAAAAAAACGCTCTCGGGTGCTTTAGAGTGCCGAGTTTATCACCGCGCATGAAGAAATGACCACCTCCAACGTTTGGTTTATGTTTTATAAGCATTTTTAATTTTATTGCTTAAATCGCATTTTCTCGGCGAGCTGAGCGCTTTTTCTGAATTGTGCCGCTCCCGTCACTCTGGTTAGGTTGGCATCGAATAAAACGCTCTCGGGTGCTTTAGAGTGCCGAGTTTATCACTGCGCATGAAGAAATGACCACCTCCAACGTTTGGTTTATGTTTTATAAGCATTTTTAATTTTATTGCTTAAATCGCATTTTCTCGGCGAGCTGAGCACTTTTTCTGAATTGTGCCGCTCCCGTCACTCTGGTTAGGTTGGCATGGAAAAAAACGCTCTCGGGTGCTTTAGAGTGCCGAGTTTATTACTGCGTAATAAGAAATGACCATCTACAACGTTTGGTTTATGTTTTATAAGCATTTTTAATTTTATTGCTTAAATCGCATTTTCTCGGCGAGCTGAGCACTTTTTCTGAATTGTGCCGCTCCCGTCACTCTGGTTAGGTTGGCATGGAAAAAAACGCTCTCGGGTGCTTTAGAGTGCCGAGTTTATCACTGCGCATGAAGAAATGACCACCTCCAACGTTTGGTTTATGTTTTATAAGCATTTTTAATTTTATTGCTTAAATCGCATTTTCTCGGCGAGCTGAGCACTTTTTCTGAATTGTGCCGCTCCCGTCACTCTGTTTAGGTTGGCATGGAAAGAAACGCTCTCGGGTGCTTTAGAGTGCCGAGTTTATCACTGCACATGAAGAAAAGACCACCTCCAACGTTTGGTTTATGTTTTATAAGCATTTTTAATTTTATTGCTTAAATCGCATTTTCTCGGCGAGCTGAGCGCTTTTTCTGAATTGTGCCGCTCCCGTCACTCTGGTTAGGTTGGCATCGAAAAAAACGCTCTCGGGTGCTTTAGAGTGCCGAGTTTATTACTGCGTAATAAGAAATGACCATTTACAACGTTTGGTTTATGTTTTATAAGCATTTTTAATTTTATTGCTTAAATCGCATTTTCTCGGCGAGCTGAGCACTTTTTCTGAATTGTGCCGCTCCCGTCACTCTGGTTAGGTTGGCATCGAAAAAAACGCTCTCGGGTGCTTTAGAGTGCCGAGTTTATCACTGCGCATGAAGAAATGACCACCTCCAACGTTTGGTTTATGTTTTATAAGCATTTTTAATTTTATTGCTTAAATCGCATTTTCTCGGCGAGCTGAGCACTTTTTCTGAATTGTGCCGCTCCCGTCACTCTGGTTAGGTTGGCATCGAAAAAAACGCTCTCGGGTGCTTTAGAGTGCCGAGTTTATCACTGCGCATGAAGAAATGACCACCTCCAACGTTTGGTTTATGTTTTATAAGCATTTTTAATTTTATTGCTTAAATCGCATTTTCTCGGCGAGCTGAGCACTTTTTCTGAATTGTGCCGCTCCCGTCACTCTGGTTAGGTTGGCATCGAAAAAAACGCTCTCGGGTGCTTTAGAGTGCCGAGTTTATCACTGCGCATGAAGAAATGACCACCTCCAACGTTTGGTTTATGTTTTATAAGCATTTTTAATTTTATTGCTTAAATCGCATTTTCTCGGCGAGCTGAGCACTTTTTCTGAATTGTGCCGCTCCCGTCACTCTGGTTAGGTTGGCATGGAAAAAAACGCTCTCGGGTGCTTTAGAGTGCCGAGTTTATTACTGCGTAATAAGAAATGACCATCTACAACGTTTGGTTTATGTTTTATAAGCATTTTTAATTTTATTGCTTAAATCGCATTTTCTCGGCGAGCTGAGCACTTTTTCTGAATTGTGCCGCTCCCGTCACTCTGTTTAGGTTGGCATGGAAAAAAACGCTCTCGGGTGCTTTAGAGTGCCGAGTTTATCACTGCACATGAAGAAAAGACCACCTCCAACGTTTGGTTTATGTTTTATAAGCATTTTTAATTTTATTGCTTAAATCGCATTTTCTCGGCGAGCTGAGCGCTTTTTCTGAATTGTGCCGCTCCCGTCACTCTGGTTAGGTTGGCATCGAAAAAAACGCTCTCGGGTGCTTTAGAGTGCCGAGTTTATTACTGCGTAATAAGAAATGACCATTTACAACGTTTGGTTTATGTTTTATAAGCATTTTTAATTTTATTGCTTAAATCGCATTTTCTCGGCGAGCTGAGCACTTTTTCTGAATTGTGCCGCTCCCGTCACTCTGGTTAGGTTGGCATCGAAAAAAACGCTCTCGGGTGCTTTAGAGTGCCGAGTTTATCACTGTGCATGAAGAAATGACCACCTCCAACGTTTGGTTTATGTTTTATAAGCATTTTTAATTTTATTGCTTAAATCGCATTTTCTCGGCGAGCTGAGCGCTTTTTCTGAATTGTGCCGCTCCCGTCACTCTGGTTAGGTTGGCATCGAAAAAAACGCTCTCGGGTGCTTTAGAGTGCCGAGTTTATTACTGCGTAATAAGAAATGACCATCTACAACGTTTGGTTTATGTTTTATAAGCATTTTTAATTTTATTGCTTAAATCGCATTTTCTCGGCGAGCTGAGCACTTTTTCTGAATTGTGCCGCTCCCGTCACTCTGGTTAGGTTGGCATCGAAAAAAATGCTCTCGGGTGCTTTAGAGTGCCGAGTTTATCACTGTGCATGAAGAAATGACCACCTCCAACGTTTGGTTTATGTTTTATAAGCATTTTTAATTTTATTGCTTAAATCGCATTTTCTCGGCGAGCTGAGCGCTTTTTCTGAATTGTGCCGCTCCCGTCACTCTGGTTAGGTTGGCATCGAAAAAAACGCTCTTGGGTGCTTTAGAGTGCCGAGTTTATCACTGCGCATGAAGAAATGACCACCTCCAACGTTTGGTTTATGTTTTATAAGCATTTTTAATTTTATTGCTTAAATCGCATTTTCTCGGCGAGCTGAGCACTTTTTCTGAATTGTGCCGCTCCCGTCACTCTGGTTAGGTTGGCATCGAAAAAAACGCTCTCGGGTGCTTTAGAGTGCCGAGTTTATCACTGCGCATGAAGAAATGACCAACTCCAACGTTTGGTTTATGTTTTATAAGCATTTTTAATTTTATTGCTTAAATCGCATTTTCTCGGCGAGCTGAGCACTTTTTCTGAATTGTGCCGCTCCCGTCACTCTGGTTAGGTTGGCATCGAAAAAAACGCTCTCGGGTGCTTTAGAGTGCCGAGTTTATCACTGCGCATGAAGAAATGACCACCTCCAACGTTTGGTTTATGTTTTATAAGCATTTTTAATTTTATTGCTTAAATCGCATTTTCTCGGCGAGCTGAGCACTTTTTCTGAATTGTGCCGCTCCCGTCACTCTGGTTAGGTTGGCATCGAATAAAACGCTCTCGGGTGCTTTAGAGTGCCGAGTTTATCACTGCGCATGAAGAAATGACCACCTCCAACGTTTGGTTTATGTTTTATAAGCATTTTTAATTTTATTGCTTAAATCGCATTTTCTCGGCGAGCTGAGCACTTTTTCTGAATTGTGCCGCTCCCGTCACTCTGGTTAGGTTGGCATCCAAAAAAACGCTCTCGGGTGCTTTAGAGTGCCGAGTTTATCACTGCGCATGAAGAAATGACCACCTCCAACGTTTGGTTTAGGTTTTATAAGCATTTTTAATTTTATTGCTTAAATCGCATTTTCTCGGCGAGCTGAGCACTTTTTCTGAATTGTGCCGCTCCCGTCACTCTGGTTAGGTTGGCATCGAAAAAAACGCTCTCGGGTGCTTTAGAGTGCCGAGTTTATCACTGTGCATGAAGAAATGACCACCTCCAACGTTTGGTTTATGTTTTATAAGCATTTTTAATTTTATTGCTTAAATCGCATTTTCTCGGCGAGCTGAGCACTTTTTCTGAATTGTGCCGCTCCCGTCACTCTGGTTAGGTTGGCATGGAAAAAAACGCTCTCGGGTGCTTTAGAGTGCCGAGTTTATCACTGCGCATGAAGAAATGACCACCTCCAACGTTTGGTTTATGTTTTATAAGCATTTTTAATTTTATTGCTTAAATCGCATTTTCTCGGCGAGCTGAGCACTTTTTCTGAATTGTGCCGCTCCCGTCACTCTGGTTAGGTTGGCATGGAAAAAAACGCTCTCGGGTGCTTTAGAGTGCCGAGTTTATCACTGTGCATGAAGAAATGACCACCTCCAACTTTTGGTTTATGTTTTATAAGCATTTTTAATTTTATTGCTTAAATCGCATTTTCTCGGCGAGCTGAGCACTTTTTCTGAATTGTGCCGCTCCCGTCACTCTGGTTAGGTTGGCATCGAAAAAAACGCTCTCGGGTGCTTTAGAGTGCCGAGTTTATCACTGCGCATGAAGAAATGACCACCTCCAACGTTTGGTTTATGTTTTATAAGCATTTTTAATTTTATTGCTTAAATCGCATTTTCTCGGCGAGCTGAGCACTTTTTCTGAATTGTGCCGCTCCCGTCACTCTGGTTAGGTTGGCATGGAAAAAAACGCTCTCGGGTGCTTTAGAGTGCCGAGTTTATTACTGCGTAATAAGAAATGACCATCTACAACGTTTGGTTTATGTTTTATAAGCATTTTTAATTTTATTGCTTAAATCGCATTTTCTCGGCGAGCTGAGCACTTTTTCTGAATTGTGCCGCTCCCGTCACTCTGTTTAGGTTGGCATGGAAAAAAACGCTCTCGGGTGCTTTAGAGTGCCGAGTTTATCACTGCGCATGAAGAAAAGACCACCTCCAACGTTTGGTTTATGTTTTATAAGCATTTTTAATTTTATTGCTTAAATCGCATTTTCTCGGCGAGCTGAGCGCTTTTTCTGTATTGTGCCGCTCCCGTCACTCTGGTTAGGTTGGCATCGAAAAAACGCTCTCGGGTGCTTTAGAGTGCCGAGTTTATTACTGCGTAATAAGAAATGACCATTTACAACGTTTGGTTTATGTTTTATAAGCATTTTTAATTTTATTGCTTAAATCGCATTTTCTCGGCGAGCTGAGCACTTTTTCTGAATTGTGCCGCTCCCGTCACTCTGGTTAGGTTGGCATCGAAAAAAACGCTCTCGGGTGCTTTAGAGTGCCGAGTTTATCACTGTGCATGAAGAAATGACCACCTCCAACGTTTGGTTTATGTTTTATAAGCATTTTTAATTTTATTGCTTAAATCGCATTTTCTCGGCGAGCTGAGCGCTTTTTCTGAATTGTGCCGCTCCCGTCACTCTGGTTAGGTTGGCATCGAAAAAAACGCTCTCGGGTGCTTTAGAGTGCCGAGTTTATCACTGCGCATGAAGAAATGACCACCTCCAACGTTTGGTTTATGTTTTATAAGCATTTTTAATTTTATTGCTTAAATCGCATTTTCTCGGCGAGCTGAGCACTTTTTCTGAATTGTGCCGCTCCCGTCACTCTGGTTAGGTTGGCATCAAATAAAACGCTCTCGGGTGCTTTAGAGTGCCGAGTTTATCACTGCGCATGAAGAAATGACCACCTCCAACGTTTGGTTTATGTTTTATAAGCATTTTTAATTTTATTGCTTAAATCGCATTTTCTCGGCGAGCTGAGCACTTTTTCTGAATTGTGCCGCTCCCGTCACTCTGGTTAGGTTGGCATGGAAAAAAACGCTCTCGGGTGCTTTAGAGTGCCGAGTTTATCACTGCGCATGAAGAAATGACCACCTCCAACGTTTGGTTTATGTTTTATAAGCATTTTTAATTTTATTGCTTAAATCGCATTTTCTCGGCGAGCTGAGCACTTTTTCTGAATTGTGCCGCTCCCGTCACTCTGGTTAGGTTGGCATGGAAAAAAACGCTCTCGGGTGCTTTAGAGTGCCGAGTTTATTACTGCGTAATAAGAAATGACCATCTACAACGTTTGGTTTATGTTTTATAAGCATTTTAAATTTTATTGCTTAAATTGCATTTTCTCGGCGAGCTGAGCACTTTTTCTGAATTGTGCCGCTCCCGTCACTCTGGTTAGGTTGGCATCGAAAAAAACGCTCTCGGGTGCTTTAGAGTGCCGAGTTTATCACTGCGCATGAAGAAATGACCACCTCCAACGTTTGGTTTATGTTTTATAAGCATTTTTAATTTTATTGCTTAAATCGCATTTTCTCGGCGAGCTGAGCACTTTTTCTGAATTGTGCCGCTCCCGTCACTCTGGTTAGGTTGGCATCGAAAAAAACGCTCTCGGGTGCTTTAGAGTGCCGAGTTTATCACTGCGCATGAAGAAATGACCACCTCCAACGTTTGGTTTATGTTTTATAAGCATTTTTAATTTTATTGCTTAAATCGCATTTTCTCGGCGAGCTGAGCGCTTTTTCTGAATTGTGCCGCTCCCGTCACTCTGGTTAGGTTGGCATCGAAAAAAACGCTCTCGGGTGCTTTAGAGTGCCGAGTTTATCACTGCGCATGAAGAAATGACCACCTCCAACGTTTGGTTTATGTTTTATAAGCATTTTTAATTTTATTGCTTAAATCGCATTTTCTCGGCGAGCTGAGCGCTTTTTCTGAATTGTGCCGCTCCCGTCACTCTGGTTAGGTTGGCATCGAAAAAAACGCTCTCGGGTGCTTTAGAGTGCCGAGTTTATCACTGCGCATGAAGAAATGACCACCTCCAACGTTTGGTTTATGTTTTATAAGCATTTTTAATTTTATTGCTTAAATCGCATTTTCTCGGCGAGCTGAGCACTTTTTCTGAATTGTGCCGCTCCCGTCACTCTGGTTAGGTTGGCATCGAAAAAAACGCTCTCGGGTGCTTTAGAGTGCCGAGTTTATCACTGCGCATGAAGAAATGACCACCTCCAACGTTTGGTTTATGTTTTATAAGCATTTTTAATTTTATTGCTTAAATCGCATTTTCTCGGCGAGCTGAGCACTTTTTCTGAATTGTTTCGCTCCCGTCACTCTGGTTAGGTTGGCATCGAAAAAAACGCTCTCGGGTGCTTTAGAGTGCCGAGTTTATCACTGTGCATGAAGAAATGACCACCTCCAACGTTTGGTTTATGTTTTATAAGCATTTTTAATTAAATTGCTTAAATCGCATTTTCTCGGCGAGCTGAGCGCTTTTTCTGAATTGTGCCGCTCCCGTCACTCTGGTTAGGTTGGCATGGAAAAAAACGCTCTCGGGTGCTTTAGAGTGCCGAGTTTATCACTGCGCATGAAGAAATGACCACCTCCAACGTTTGGTTTATGTTTTATAAGCATTTTTAATTTTATTGCTTAAATCGCATTTTCTCGGCGAGCTGAGCACTTTTTCTGAATTGTGCCGCTCCCGTCACTCTGGTTAGGTTGGCATCGAAAAAAACGCTCTCGGGTGCTTTAGAGTGCCGAGTTTATCACTGCGCATGAAGAAATGACCACCTCCAACGTTTGGTTTATGTTTTATAAGCATTTTTAATTTTATTGCTTAAATCGCATTTACTCGGCGAGCTGAGCACTTTTTCTGAATTGTGCCGCTCCCGTCACTCTGGTTAGGTTGGCATCGAAAAAAACGCTCTCGGGTGCTTTAGAGTGCCGAGTTTATCACTGCGCATGAAGAAATGACCACCTCCAACGTTTGGTTTATGTTTTATAAGCATTTTTAATTTTATTGCTTAAATCGCATTTTCTCGGCGAGCTGAGCACTTTTTCTGAATTGTGCCGCTCCCGTCACTCTGGTTAGGTTGGCATGGAAAAAAACGCTCTCGGGTGCTTTAGAGTGCCGAGTTTATCACCGCGCATGAAGAAATGACCACCTCCAACGTTTGGTTTATGTTTTATAAGCATTTTTAATTTTATTGCTTAAATCGCATTTTCTCGGCGAGCTGAGCGCTTTTTCTGAATTGTGCCGCTCCCGTCACTCTGGTTAGGTTGGCATCGAATAAAACGCTCTCGGGTGCTTTAGAGTGCCGAGTTTATCACTGCGCATGAAGAAATGACCACCTCCAACGTTTGGTTTATGTTTTATAAGCATTTTTAATTTTATTGCTTAAATCGCATTTTCTCGGCGAGCTGAGCACTTTTTCTGAATTGTGCCGCTCCCGTCACTCTGGTTAGGTTGGCATGGAAAAAAACGCTCTCGGGTGCTTTAGAGTGCCGAGTTTATTACTGCGTAATAAGAAATGACCATCTACAACGTTTGGTTTATGTTTTATAAGCATTTTTAATTTTATTGCTTAAATCGCATTTTCTCGGCGAGCTGAGCACTTTTTCTGAATTGTGCCGCTCCCGTCACTCTGGTTAGGTTGGCATGGAAAAAAACGCTCTCGGGTGCTTTAGAGTGCCGAGTTTATCACTGCGCATGAAGAAATGACCACCTCCAACGTTTGGTTTATGTTTTATAAGCATTTTTAATTTTATTGCTTAAATCGCATTTTCTCGGCGAGCTGAGCACTTTTTCTGAATTGTGCCGCTCCCGTCACTCTGGTTAGGTTGGCATGGAAAAAAACGCTCTCGGGTGCTTTAGAGTGCCGAGTTTATCACTGCGCATGAAGAAATGACCACCTCCAACGTTTGGTTTATGTTTTATAAGCATTTTTAATTTTATTGCTTAAATCGCATTTTCTCGGCGAGCTGAGCACTTTTTCTGAATTGTGCCGCTCCCGTCACTCTGGTTAGGTTGGCATGGAAAAAAACGCTCTCGGGTGCTTTAGAGTGCCGAGTTTATCACTGCGTAATAAGAAATGACCATCTACAACGTTTGGTTTATGTTTTATAAGCATTTTTAATTTTATTGCTTAAATCGCATTTTCTCGGCGAGCTGAGCACTTTTTCTGAATTGTGCCGCTCCCGTCACTCTGGTTAGGTTGGCATCGAAAAAAACGCTCTCGGGTGCTTTAGAGTGCCGAGTTTATCACTGCGCATGAAGAAATGACCACCTCCAACGTTTGGTTTATGTTTTATAAGCATTTTTAATTTTATTGCTTAAATCGCATTTTCTCGGCGAGCTGAGCACTTTTTCTGAATTGTGCCGCTCCCGTCACTCTGGTTAGGTTGGCATGGAAAAAAACGCTCTCGGGTGCTTTAGAGTGCCGAGTTTATTACTGCGTAATAAGAAATGACCATCTACAACGTTTGGTTTATGTTTTATAAGCATTTTTAATTTTATTGCTTAAATCGCATTTTCTCGGCGAGCTGAGCACTTTTTCTGAATTGTGCCGCTCCCGTCACTCTGTTTAGGTTGGCATGGAAAAAAACGCTCTCGGGTGCTTTAGAGTGCCGAGTTTATCACTGCACATGAAGAAAAGACCACCTCCAACGTTTGGTTTATGTTTTATAAGCATTTTTAATTTTATTGCTTAAATCGCATTTTCTCGGCGAGCTGAGCGCTTTTTCTGAATTGTGCCGCTCCCGTCACTCTGGTTAGGTTGGCATCGAAAAAAACGCTCTCGGGTGCTTTAGAGTGCCGAGTTTATTACTGCGTAATAAGAAATGACCATCTACAACGTTTGGTTTATGTTTTATAAGCATTTTTAATTTTATTGCTTAAATCGCATTTTCTCGGCGAGCTGAGCACTTTTTCTGAATTGTGCCGCTCCCGTCACTCTGGTTAGGTTGGCATCGAAAAAAACGCTCTCGGGTGCTTTAGAGTGCCGAGTTTATCACTGTGCATGAAGAAATGACCACCTCCAACGTTTGGTTTATGTTTTATAAGCATTTTTAATTTTATTGCTTAAATCGCATTTTCTCGGCGAGCTGAGCGCTTTTTCTGAATTGTGCCGCTCCCGTCACTCTGGTTAGGTTGGCATCGAAAAAAACGCTCTTGGGTGCTTTAGAGTGCCGAGTTTATCACTGCGCATGAAGAAATGACCACCTCCAACGTTTGGTTTATGTTTTATAAGCATTTTTAATTTTATTGCTTAAATCGCATTTTCTCGGCGAGCTGAGCACTTTTTCTGAATTGTGCCGCTCCCGTCACTCTGGTTAGGTTGGCATCGAAAAAAACGCTCTCGGGTGCTTTAGAGTGCCGAGTTTATCACTGCGCATGAAGAAATGACCAACTCCAACGTTTGGTTTATGTTTTATAAGCATTTTTAATTTTATTGCTTAAATCGCATTTTCTCGGCGAGCTGAGCACTTTTTCTGAATTGTGCCGCTCCCGTCACTCTGGTTAGGTTGGCATCGAAAAAAACGCTCTCGGGTGCTTTAGAGTGCCGAGTTTATCACTGCGCATGAAGAAATGACCACCTCCAACGTTTGGTTTATGTTTTATAAGCATTTTTAATTTTATTGCTTAAATCGCATTTTCTCGGCGAGCTGAGCACTTTTTCTGAATTGTGCCGCTCCCGTCACTCTGGTTAGGTTGGCATCGAATAAAACGCTCTCGGGTGCTTTAGAGTGCCGAGTTTATCACTGCGCATGAAGAAATGACCACCTCCAACGTTTGGTTTATGTTTTATAAGCATTTTTAATTTTATTGCTTAGATCGCATTTTCTCGGCGAGCTGAGCACTTTTTCTGAATTGTGCCGCTCCCGTCACTCTGGTTAGGTTGGCATCCAAAAAAACGCTCTCGGGTGCTTTAGAGTGCCGAGTTTATCACTGCGCATGAAGAAATGACCACCTCCAACGTTTGGTTTAGGTTTTATAAGCATTTTTAATTTTATTGCTTAAATCGCATTTTCTCGGCGAGCTGAGCACTTTTTCTGAATTGTGCCGCTCCCGTCACTCTGGTTAGGTTGGCATCGAAAAAAACGCTCTCGGGTGCTTTAGAGTGCCGAGTTTATCACTGTGCATGAAGAAATGACCACCTCCAACGTTTGGTTTATGTTTTATAAGCATTTTTAATTTTATTGCTTAAATCGCATTTTCTCGGCGAGCTGAGCACTTTTTCTGAATTGTGCCGCTCCCGTCACTCTGGTTAGGTTGGCATGGAAAAAAACGCTCTCGGGTGCTTTAGAGTGCCGAGTTTATCACTGCGCATGAAGAAATGACCACCTCCAACGTTTGGTTTATGTTTTATAAGCATTTTTAATTTTATTGCTTAAATCGCATTTTCTCGGCGAGCTGAGCACTTTTTCTGAATTGTGCCGCTCCCGTCACTCTGGTTAGGTTGGCATGGAAAAAAACGTTCTCGGGTGCTTTAGAGTGCCGAGTTTATCACTGTGCATGAAGAAATGACCACCTCCAACTTTTGGTTTATGTTTTATAAGCATTTTTAATTTTATTGCTTAAATCGCATTTTCTCGGCGAGCTGAGCACTTTTTCTGAATTGTGCCGCTCCCGTCACTCTGGTTAGGTTGGCATCGAAAAAAACGCTCTCGGGTGCTTTAGAGTGCCGAGTTTATCACTGCGCATGAAGAAATGACCACCTCCAACGTTTGGTTTATGTTTTATAAGCATTTTTAATTTTATTGCTTAAATCGCATTTTCTCGGCGAGCTGAGCACTTTTTCTGAATTGTGCCGCTCCCGTCACTCTGGTTAGGTTGGCATGGAAAAAAACGCTCTCGGGTGCTTTAGAGTGCCGAGTTTATTACTGCGTAATAAGAAATGACCATCTACAACGTTTGGTTTATGTTTTATAAGCATTTTTAATTTTATTGCTTAAATCGCATTTTCTCGGCGAGCTGAGCACTTTTTCTGAATTGTGCCGCTCCCGTCACTCTGTTTAGGTTGGCATGGAAAAAAACGCTCTCGGGTGCTTTAGAGTGCCGAGTTTATCACTGCGCATGAAGAAAAGACCACCTCCAACGTTTGGTTTATGTTTTATAAGCATTTTTAATTTTATTGCTTAAATCGCATTTTCTCGGCGAGCTGAGCGCTTTTTCTGTATTGTGCCGCTCCCGTCACTCTGGTTAGGTTGGCATCGAAAAAACGCTCTCGGGTGCTTTAGAGTGCCGAGTTTATTACTGCGTAATAAGAAATGACCATTTACAACGTTTGGTTTATGTTTTATAAGCATTTTTAATTTTATTGCTTAAATCGCATTTTCTCGGCGAGCTGAGCACTTTTTCTGAATTGTGCCGCTCCCGTCACTCTGGTTAGGTTGGCATCGAAAAAAACGCTCTCGGGTGCTTTAGAGTGCCGAGTTTATCACTGTGCATGAAGAAATGACCACCTCCAACGTTTGGTTTATGTTTTATAAGCATTTTTAATTTTATTGCTTAAATCGCATTTTCTCGGCGAGCTGAGCGCTTTTTCTGAATTGTGCCGCTCCCGTCACTCTGGTTAGGTTGGCATCGAAAAAAACGCTCTCGGGTGCTTTAGAGTGCCGAGTTTATCACTGCGCATGAAGAAATGACCACCTCCAACGTTTGGTTTATGTTTTATAAGCATTTTTAATTTTATTGCTTAAATCGCATTTTCTCGGCGAGCTGAGCACTTTTTCTGAATTGTGCCGCTCCCGTCACTCTGGTTAGGTTGGCATCAAATAAAACGCTCTCGGGTGCTTTAGAGTGCCGAGTTTATCACTGCGCATGAAGAAATGACCACCTCCAACGTTTGGTTTATGTTTTATAAGCATTTTTAATTTTATTGCTTAAATCGCATTTTCTCGGCGAGCTGAGCACTTTTTCTGAATTGTGCCGCTCCCGTCACTCTGGTTAGGTTGGCATGGAAAAAAACGCTCTCGGGTGCTTTAGAGTGCCGAGTTTATCACTGCGCATGAAGAAATGACCACCTCCAACGTTTGGTTTATGTTTTATAAGCATTTTTAATTTTATTGCTTAAATCGCATTTTCTCGGCGAGCTGAGCACTTTTTCTGAATTGTGCCGCTCCCGTCACTCTGGTTAGGTTGGCATGGAAAAAAACGCTCTCGGGTGCTTTAGAGTGCCGAGTTTATTACTGCGTAATAAGAAATGACCATCTACAACGTTTGGTTTATGTTTTATAAGCATTTTAAATTTTATTGCTTAAATTGCATTTTCTCGGCGAGCTGAGCACTTTTTCTGAATTGTGCCGCTCCCGTCACTCTGGTTAGGTTGGCATCGAAAAAAACGCTCTCGGGTGCTTTAGAGTGCCGAGTTTATCACTGCGCATGAAGAAATGACCACCTCCAACGTTTGGTTTATGTTTTATAAGCATTTTTAATTTTATTGCTTAAATCGCATTTTCTCGGCGAGCTGAGCACTTTTTCTGAATTGTGCCGCTCCCGTCACTCTGGTTAGGTTGGCATCGAAAAAAACGCTCTCGGGTGCTTTAGAGTGCCGAGTTTATCACTGCGCATGAAGAAATGACCACCTCCAACGTTTGGTTTATGTTTTATAAGCATTTTTAATTTTATTGCTTAAATCGCATTTTCTCGGCGAGCTGAGCGCTTTTTCTGAATTGTGCCGCTCCCGTCACTCTGGTTAGGTTGGCATCGAAAAAAACGCTCTCGGGTGCTTTAGAGTGCCGAGTTTATCACTGCGCATGAAGAAATGACCACCTCCAACGTTTGGTTTATGTTTTATAAGCATTTTTAATTTTATTGCTTAAATCGCATTTTCTCGGCGAGCTGAGCGCTTTTTCTGAATTGTGCCGCTCCCGTCACTCTGGTTAGGTTGGCATCGAAAAAAACGCTCTCGGGTGCTTTAGAGTGCCGAGTTTATCACTGCGCATGAAGAAATGACCACCTCCAACGTTTGGTTTATGTTTTATAAGCATTTTTAATTTTATTGCTTAAATCGCATTTTCTCGGCGAGCTGAGCACTTTTTCTGAATTGTGCCGCTCCCGTCACTCTGGTTAGGTTGGCATCGAATAAAACGCTCTCGGGTGCTTTAGAGTCCCGAGTTTATCACTGCGCATGAAGAAATGACCACCTCCAACGTTTGGTTTATGTTTTATAAGCATTTTTAATTTTATTGCTTAAATCGCATTTTCTCGGCGAGCTGAGCACTTTTTCTGAATTGTGCCGCTCCCGTCACTCTGGTTAGGTTGGCATCGAAAAAAACGCTCTCGGGTGCTTTAGAGTGCCGAGTTTATCACTGCGCATGAAGAAATGACCACCTCCAACGTTTGGTTTATGTTTTATAAGCATTTTTAATTTTATTGCTTAAATCGCATTTTCTCGGCGAGCTGAGCACTTTTTCTGAATTGTGCCGCTCCCGTCACTCTGGTTAGGTTGGCATCGAAAAAAACGCTCTCGGGTGCTTTAGAGTGCCGAGTTTATCACTGTGCATGAAGAAATGACCACCTCCAACGTTTGGTTTATGTTTTATAAGCATTTTTAATTAAATTGCTTAAATCGCATTTTCTCGGCGAGCTGAGCGCTTTTTCTGAATTGTGCCGCTCCCGTCACTCTGGTTAGGTTGGCATGGAAAAAAACGCTCTCGGGTGCTTTAGAGTGCCGAGTTTATCACTGCGCATGAAGAAATGACCACCTCCAACGTTTGGTTTATGTTTTATAAGCATTTTTAATTTTATTGCTTAAATCGCATTTTCTCGGCGAGCTGAGCACTTTTTCTGAATTGTGCCGCTCCCGTCACTCTGGTTAGGTTGGTATCGAAAAAAACGCTCTCGGGTGCTTTAGAGTGCCGAGTTTATCACTGCGCATGAAGAAATGACCACCTCCAACGTTTGGTTTATGTTTTATAAGCATTTTTAATTTTATTGCTTAAATCGCATTTACTCGGCGAGCTGAGCACTTTTTCTGAATTGTGCCGCTCCCGTCACTCTGGTTAGGTTGGCATCGAAAAAAACGCTCTCGGGTGCTTTAGAGTGCCGAGTTTATCACTGCGCATGAAGAAATGACCACCTCCAACGTTTGGTTTATGTTTTATAAGCATTTTTAATTTTATTGCTTAAATCGCATTTTCTCGGCGAGCTGAGCACTTTTTCTGAATTGTGCCGCTCCCGTCACTCTGGTTAGGTTGGCATGGAAAAAAACGCTCTCGGGTGCTTTAGAGTGCCGAGTTTATCACCGCGCATGAAGAAATGACCACCTCCAACGTTTGGTTTATGTTTTATAAGCATTTTTAATTTTATTGCTTAAATCGCATTTTCTCGGCGAGCTGAGCGCTTTTTCTGAATTGTGCCGCTCCCGTCACTCTGGTTAGGTTGGCATCGAATAAAACGCTCTCGGGTGCTTTAGAGTGCCGAGTTTATCACTGCGCATGAAGAAATGACCACCTCCAACGTTTGGTTTATGTTTTATAAGCATTTTTAATTTTATTGCTTAAATCGCATTTTCTCGGCGAGCTGAGCACTTTTTCTGAATTGTGCCGCTCCCGTCACTCTGGTTAGGTTGGCATGGAAAAAAACGCTCTCGGGTGCTTTAGAGTGCCGAGTTTATTACTGCGTAATAAGAAATGACCATCTACAACGTTTGGTTTATGTTTTATAAGCATTTTTAATTTTATTGCTTAAATCGCATTTTCTCGGCGAGCTGAGCACTTTTTCTGAATTGTGCCGCTCCCGTCACTCTGGTTAGGTTGGCATGGAAAAAAACGCTCTCGGGTGCTTTAGAGTGCCGAGTTTATCACTGCGCATGAAGAAATGACCACCTCCAACGTTTGGTTTATGTTTTATAAGCATTTTTAATTTTATTGCTTAAATCGCATTTTCTCGGCGAGCTGAGCACTTTTTCTGAATTGTGCCGCTCCCGTCACTCTGGTTAGGTTGGCATGGAAAAAAACGCTCTCGGGTGCTTTAGAGTGCCGAGTTTATCACTGCGCATGAAGAAATGACCACCTCCAACGTTTGGTTTATGTTTTATAAGCATTTTTAATTTTATTGCTTAAATCGCATTTTCTCGGCGAGCTGAGCACTTTTTCTGAATTGTGCCGCTCCCGTCACTCTGGTTAGGTTGGCATGGAAAAAAACGCTCTCGGGTGCTTTAGAGTGCCGAGTTTATCACTGCGTAATAAGAAATGACCATCTACAACGTTTGGTTTATGTTTTATAAGCATTTTTAATTTTATTGCTTAAATCGCATTTTCTCGGCGAGCTGAGCACTTTTTCTGAATTGTGCCGCTCCCGTCACTCTGGTTAGGTTGGCATCGAAAAAAACGCTCTCGGGTGCTTTAGAGTGCCGAGTTTATCACTGCGCATGAAGAAATGACCACCTCCAACGTTTGGTTTATGTTTTATAAGCATTTTTAATTTTATTGCTTAAATCGCATTTTCTCGGCGAGCTGAGCACTTTTTCTGAATTGTGCCGCTCCCGTCACTCTGGTTAGGTTGGCATGGAAAAAAACGCTCTCGGGTGCTTTAGAGTGCCGAGTTTATTACTGCGTAATAAGAAATGACCATCTACAACGTTTGGTTTATGTTTTATAAGCATTTTTAATTTTATTGCTTAAATCGCATTTTCTCGGCGAGCTGAGCACTTTTTCTGAATTGTGCCGCTCCCGTCACTCTGTTTAGGTTGGCATGGAAAAAAACGCTCTCGGGTGCTTTAGAGTGCCGAGTTTATCACTGCACATGAAGAAAAGACCACCTCCAACGTTTGGTTTATGTTTTATAAGCATTTTTAATTTTATTGCTTAAATCGCATTTTCTCGGCGAGCTGAGCGCTTTTTCTGAATTGTGCCGCTCCCGTCACTCTGGTTAGGTTGGCATCGAAAAAAACGCTCTCGGGTGCTTTAGAGTGCCGAGTTTATTACTGCGTAATAAGAAATGACCATTTACAACGTTTGGTTTATGTTTTATAAGCATTTTTAATTGTATTGCTTAAATCGCATTTTCTCGGCGAGCTGAGCACTTTTTCTGAATTGTGCCGCTCCCGTCACTCTGGTTAGGTTGGCATCGAAAAAAACGCTCTCGGGTGCTTTAGAGTGCCGAGTTTATCACTGCGCATGAAGAAATGACCACCTCCAACGTTTGGTTTATGTTTTATAAGCATTTTTAATTTTATTGCTTAAATCGCATTTTCTCGGCGAGCTGAGCACTTTTTCTGAATTGTGCCGCTCCCGTCACTCTGGTTAGGTTGGCATCGAAAAAAACGCTCTCGGGTGCTTTAGAGTGCCGAGTTTATCACTGCGCATGAAGAAATGACCACCTCCAACGTTTGGTTTATGTTTTATAAGCATTTTTAATTTTATTGCTTAAATCGCATTTTCTCGGCGAGCTGAGCACTTTTTCTGAATTGTGCCGCTCCCGTCACTCTGGTTAGGTTGGCATGGAAAAAAACGTTCTCGGGTGCTTTAGAGTGCCGAGTTTATCACTGTGCATGAAGAAATGACCACCTCCAACTTTTGGTTTATGTTTTATAAGCATTTTTAATTTTATTGCTTAAATCGCATTTTCTCGGCGAGCTGAGCACTTTTTCTGAATTGTGCCGCTCCCGTCACTCTGGTTAGGTTGGCATCGAAAAAAACGCTCTCGGGTGCTTTAGAGTGCCGAGTTTATCACTGCGCATGAAGAAATGACCACCTCCAACGTTTGGTTTATGTTTTATAAGCATTTTTAATTTTATTGCTTAAATCGCATTTTCTCGGCGAGCTGAGCACTTTTTCTGAATTGTGCCGCTCCCGTCACTCTGGTTAGGTTGGCATGGAAAAAAACGCTCTCGGGTGCTTTAGAGTGCCGAGTTTATTACTGCGTAATAAGAAATGACCATCTACAACGTTTGGTTTATGTTTTATAAGCATTTTTAATTTTATTGCTTAAATCGCATTTTCTCGGCGAGCTGAGCACTTTTTCTGAATTGTGCCGCTCCCGTCACTCTGTTTAGGTTGGCATGGAAAAAAACGCTCTCGGGTGCTTTAGAGTGCCGAGTTTATCACTGCGCATGAAGAAAAGACCACCTCCAACGTTTGGTTTATGTTTTATAAGCATTTTTAATTTTATTGCTTAAATCGCATTTTCTCGGCGAGCTGAGCGCTTTTTCTGTATTGTGCCGCTCCCGTCACTCTGGTTAGGTTGGCATCGAAAAAACGCTCTCGGGTGCTTTAGAGTGCCGAGTTTATTACTGCGTAATAAGAAATGACCATTTACAACGTTTGGTTTATGTTTTATAAGCATTTTTAATTTTATTGCTTAAATCGCATTTTCTCGGCGAGCTGAGCACTTTTTCTGAATTGTGCCGCTCCCGTCACTCTGGTTAGGTTGGCATCGAAAAAAACGCTCTCGGGTGCTTTAGAGTGCCGAGTTTATCACTGTGCATGAAGAAATGACCACCTCCAACGTTTGGTTTATGTTTTATAAGCATTTTTAATTTTATTGCTTAAATCGCATTTTCTCGGCGAGCTGAGCGCTTTTTCTGAATTGTGCCGCTCCCGTCACTCTGGTTAGGTTGGCATCGAAAAAAACGCTCTCGGGTGCTTTAGAGTGCCGAGTTTATCACTGCGCATGAAGAAATGACCACCTCCAACGTTTGGTTTATGTTTTATAAGCATTTTTAATTTTATTGCTTAAATCGCATTTTCTCGGCGAGCTGAGCACTTTTTCTGAATTGTGCCGCTCCCGTCACTCTGGTTAGGTTGGCATCAAATAAAACGCTCTCGGGTGCTTTAGAGTGCCGAGTTTATCACTGCGCATGAAGAAATGACCACCTCCAACGTTTGGTTTATGTTTTATAAGCATTTTTAATTTTATTGCTTAAATCGCATTTTCTCGGCGAGCTGAGCACTTTTTCTGAATTGTGCCGCTCCCGTCACTCTGGTTAGGTTGGCATGGAAAAAAACGCTCTCGGGTGCTTTAGAGTGCCGAGTTTATCACTGCGCATGAAGAAATGACCACCTCCAACGTTTGGTTTATGTTTTATAAGCATTTTTAATTTTATTGCTTAAATCGCATTTTCTCGGCGAGCTGAGCACTTTTTCTGAATTGTGCCGCTCCCGTCACTCTGGTTAGGTTGGCATGGAAAAAAACGCTCTCGGGTGCTTTAGAGTGCCGAGTTTATTACTGCGTAATAAGAAATGACCATCTACAACGTTTGGTTTATGTTTTATAAGCATTTTAAATTTTATTGCTTAAATTGCATTTTCTCGGCGAGCTGAGCACTTTTTCTGAATTGTGCCGCTCCCGTCACTCTGGTTAGGTTGGCATCGAAAAAAACGCTCTCGGGTGCTTTAGAGTGCCGAGTTTATCACTGCGCATGAAGAAATGACCACCTCCAACGTTTGGTTTATGTTTTATAAGCATTTTTAATTTTATTGCTTAAATCGCATTTTCTCGGCGAGCTGAGCACTTTTTCTGAATTGTGCCGCTCCCGTCACTCTGGTTAGGTTGGCATCGAAAAAAACGCTCTCGGGTGCTTTAGAGTGCCGAGTTTATCACTGCGCATGAAGAAATGACCACCTCCAACGTTTGGTTTATGTTTTATAAGCATTTTTAATTTTATTGCTTAAATCGCATTTTCTCGGCGAGCTGAGCGCTTTTTCTGAATTGTGCCGCTCCCGTCACTCTGGTTAGGTTGGCATCGAAAAAAACGCTCTCGGGTGCTTTAGAGTGCCGAGTTTATCACTGCGCATGAAGAAATGACCACCTCCAACGTTTGGTTTATGTTTTATAAGCATTTTTAATTTTATTGCTTAAATCGCATTTTCTCGGCGAGCTGAGCGCTTTTTCTGAATTGTGCCGCTCCCGTCACTCTGGTTAGGTTGGCATCGAAAAAAACGCTCTCGGGTGCTTTAGAGTGCCGAGTTTATCACTGCGCATGAAGAAATGACCACCTCCAACGTTTGGTTTATGTTTTATAAGCATTTTTAATTTTATTGCTTAAATCGCATTTTCTCGGCGAGCTGAGCACTTTTTCTGAATTGTGCCGCTCCCGTCACTCTGGTTAGGTTGGCATCGAATAAAACGCTCTCGGGTGCTTTAGAGTCCCGAGTTTATCACTGCGCATGAAGAAATGACCACCTCCAACGTTTGGTTTATGTTTTATAAGCATTTTTAATTTTATTGCTTAAATCGCATTTTCTCGGCGAGCTGAGCACTTTTTCTGAATTGTGCCGCTCCCGTCACTCTGGTTAGGTTGGCATCGAAAAAAACGCTCTCGGGTGCTTTAGAGTGCCGAGTTTATCACTGCGCATGAAGAAATGACCACCTCCAACGTTTGGTTTATGTTTTATAAGCATTTTTAATTTTATTGCTTAAATCGCATTTTCTCGGCGAGCTGAGCACTTTTTCTGAATTGTGCCGCTCCCGTCACTCTGGTTAGGTTGGCATCGAAAAAAACGCTCTCGGGTGCTTTAGAGTGCCGAGTTTATCACTGTGCATGAAGAAATGACCACCTCCAACGTTTGGTTTATGTTTTATAAGCATTTTTAATTAAATTGCTTAAATCGCATTTTCTCGGCGAGCTGAGCGCTTTTTCTGAATTGTGCCGCTCCCGT
Source organism: Syngnathus typhle (assembly GCF_033458585.1). Lineage (NCBI taxonomy): Eukaryota > Metazoa > Chordata > Actinopteri > Syngnathiformes > Syngnathidae > Syngnathus > Syngnathus typhle. The sequence goes on from NW_026872075.1 coordinate 23,075, forward strand.
CACTCTGGTTAGGTTGGCATGGAAAAAAACGCTCTCGGGTGCTTTAGAGTGCCGAGTTTATCACTGCGCATGAAGAAATGACCACCTCCAACGTTTGGTTTATGTTTTATAAGCATTTTTAATTTTATTGCTTAAATCGCATTTTCTCGGCGAGCTGAGCACTTTTTCTGAATTGTGCCGCTCCCGTCACTCTGGTTAGGTTGGCATCGAAAAAAACGCTCTCGGGTGCTTTAGAGTGCCGAGTTTATCACTGCGCATGAAGAAATGACCACCTCCAACGTTTGGTTTATGTTTTATAAGCATTTTTAATTTTATTGCTTAAATCGCATTTACTCGGCGAGCTGAGCACTTTTTCTGAATTGTGCCGCTCCCGTCACTCTGGTTAGGTTGGCATCGAAAAAAACGCTCTCGGGTGCTTTAGAGTGCCGAGTTTATCACTGCGCATGAAGAAATGACCACCTCCAACGTTTGGTTTATGTTTTATAAGCATTTTTAATTTTATTGCTTAAATCGCATTTTCTCGGCGAGCTGAGCACTTTTTCTGAATTGTGCCGCTCCCGTCACTCTGGTTAGGTTGGCATGGAAAAAAACGCTCTCGGGTGCTTTAGAGTGCCGAGTTTATCACCGCGCATGAAGAAATGACCACCTCCAACGTTTGGTTTATGTTTTATAAGCATTTTTAATTTTATTGCTTAAATCGCATTTTCTCGGCGAGCTGAGCGCTTTTTCTGAATTGTGCCGCTCCCGTCACTCTGGTTAGGTTGGCATCGAATAAAACGCTCTCGGGTGCTTTAGAGTGCCGAGTTTATCACTGCGCATGAAGAAATGACCACCTCCAACGTTTGGTTTATGTTTTATAAGCATTTTTAATTTTATTGCTTAAATCGCATTTTCTCGGCGAGCTGAGCACTTTTTCTGAATTGTGCCGCTCCCGTCACTCTGGTTAGGTTGGCATGGAAAAAAACGCTCTCGGGTGCTTTAGAGTGCCGAGTTTATTACTGCGTAATAAGAAATGACCATCTACAACGTTTGGTTTATGTTTTATAAGCATTTTTAATTTTATTGCTTAAATCGCATTTTCTCGGCGAGCTGAGCACTTTTTCTGAATTGTGCCGCTCCCGTCACTCTGGTTAGGTTGGCATGGAAAAAAACGCTCTCGGGTGCTTTAGAGTGCCGAGTTTATCACTGCGCATGAAGAAATGACCACCTCCAACGTTTGGTTTATGTTTTATAAGCATTTTTAATTTTATTGCTTAAATCGCATTTTCTCGGCGAGCTGAGCACTTTTTCTGAATTGTGCCGCTCCCGTCACTCTGGTTAGGTTGGCATGGAAAAAAACGCTCTCGGGTGCTTTAGAGTGCCGAGTTTATCACTGCGCATGAAGAAATGACCACCTCCAACGTTTGGTTTATGTTTTATAAGCATTTTTAATTTTATTGCTTAAATCGCATTTTCTCGGCGAGCTGAGCACTTTTTCTGAATTGTGCCGCTCCCGTCACTCTGGTTAGGTTGGCATGGAAAAAAACGCTCTCGGGTGCTTTAGAGTGCCGAGTTTATCACTGCGTAATAAGAAATGACCATCTACAACGTTTGGTTTATGTTTTATAAGCATTTTTAATTTTATTGCTTAAATCGCATTTTCTCGGCGAGCTGAGCACTTTTTCTGAATTGTGCCGCTCCCGTCACTCTGGTTAGGTTGGCATCGAAAAAAACGCTCTCGGGTGCTTTAGAGTGCCGAGTTTATCACTGCGCATGAAGAAATGACCACCTCCAACGTTTGGTTTATGTTTTATAAGCATTTTTAATTTTATTGCTTAAATCGCATTTTCTCGGCGAGCTGAGCACTTTTTCTGAATTGTGCCGCTCCCGTCACTCTGGTTAGGTTGGCATGGAAAAAAACGCTCTCGGGTGCTTTAGAGTGCCGAGTTTATTACTGCGTAATAAGAAATGACCATCTACAACGTTTGGTTTATGTTTTATAAGCATTTTTAATTTTATTGCTTAAATCGCATTTTCTCGGCGAGCTGAGCACTTTTTCTGAATTGTGCCGCTCCCGTCACTCTGTTTAGGTTGGCATGGAAAAAAACGCTCTCGGGTGCTTTAGAGTGCCGAGTTTATCACTGCACATGAAGAAAAGACCACCTCCAACGTTTGGTTTATGTTTTATAAGCATTTTTAATTTTATTGCTTAAATCGCATTTTCTCGGCGAGCTGAGCGCTTTTTCTGAATTGTGCCGCTCCCGTCACTCTGGTTAGGTTGGCATCGAAAAAAACGCTCTCGGGTGCTTTAGAGTGCCGAGTTTATTACTGCGTAATAAGAAATGACCATTTACAACGTTTGGTTTATGTTTTATAAGCATTTTTAATTGTATTGCTTAAATCGCATTTTCTCGGCGAGCTGAGCACTTTTTCTGAATTGTGCCGCTCCCGTCACTCTGGTTAGGTTGGCATCGAAAAAAACGCTCTCGGGTGCTTTAGAGTGCCGAGTTTATCACTGCGCATGAAGAAATGACCACCTCCAACGTTTGGTTTATGTTTTATAAGCATTTTTAATTTTATTGCTTAAATCGCATTTTCTCGGCGAGCTGAGCACTTTTTCTGAATTGTGCCGCTCCCGTCACTCTGGTTAGGTTGGCATCGAAAAAAACGCTCTCGGGTGCTTTAGAGTGCCGAGTTTATCACTGCGCATGAAGAAATGACCACCTCCAACGTTTGGTTTATGTTTTATAAGCATTTTTAATTTTATTGCTTAAATCGCATTTTCTCGGCGAGCTGAGCACTTTTTCTGAATTGTGCCGCTCCCGTCACTCTGGTTAGGTTGGCATCGAAAAAAACGCTCTCGGGTGCTTTAGAGTACCGAGTTTATCACTGCGCATGAAGAAATGACCACCTCCAACGTTTGGTTTATGTTTTATAAGCATTTTTAATTTTATTGCTTAAATCGCATTTTCTCGGCGAGCTGAGCACTTTTTCTGAATTGTGCCGCTCCCGTCACTCTGGTTAGGTTGGCATGGAAAAAAACGCTCTCGGGTGCTTTAGAGTGCCGAGTTTATTACTGCGTAATAAGAAATGACCATCTACAACGTTTGGTTTATGTTTTATAAGCATTTTTAATTTTATTGCTTAAATCGCATTTTCTCGGCGAGCTGAGCACTTTTTCTGAATTGTGCCGCTCCCGTCACTCTGTTTAGGTTGGCATGGAAAAAAACGCTCTCGGGGTCTTTAGAGTGCCGAGTTTATCACTGCACATGAAGAAAAGACCACCTCCAACGTTTGGTTTATGTTTTATAAGCATTTTTAATTTTATTGCTTAAATCGCATTTTCTCGGCGAGCTGAGCGCTTTTTCTGAATTGTGCCGCTCCCGTCACTCTGGTTAGGTTGGCATCGAAAAAAACGCTCTCGGGTGCTTTAGAGTGCCGAGTTTATTACTGCGTAATAAGAAATGACCATTTACAACGTTTGGTTTATGTTTTATAAGCATTTTTAATTTTATTGCTTAAATCGCATTTTCTCGGCGAGCTGAGCACTTTTTCTGAATTGTGCCGCTCCCGTCACTCTGGTTAGGTTGGCATCGAAAAAAACGCTCTCGGGTGCTTTAGAGTGCCGAGTTTATCACTGTGCATGAAGAAATGACCACCTCCAACGTTTGGTTTATGTTTTATAAGCATTTTTAATTTTATTGCTTAAATCGCATTTTCTCGGCGAGCTGAGCGCTTTTTCTGAATTGTGCCGCTCCCGTCACTCTGGTTAGGTTGGCATCGAAAAAAACGCTCTCGGGTGCTTTAGAGTGCCGAGTTTATTACTGCGTAATAAGAAATGACCATCTACAACGTTTGGTTTATGTTTTATAAGCATTTTTAATTTTATTGCTTAAATCGCATTTTCTCGGCGAGCTGAGCACTTTTTCTGAATTGTGCCGCTCCCGTCACTCTGGTTAGGTTGGCATCGAAAAAAATGCTCTCGGGTGCTTTAGAGTGCCGAGTTTATCACTGTGCATGAAGAAATGACCACCTCCAACGTTTGGTTTATGTTTTATAAGCATTTTTAATTTTATTGCTTAAATCGCATTTTCTCGGCGAGCTGAGCGCTTTTTCTGAATTGTGCCGCTCCCGTCACTCTGGTTAGGTTGGCATCGAAAAAAACGCTCTTGGGTGCTTTAGAGTGCCGAGTTTATCACTGCGCATGAAGAAATGACCACCTCCAACGTTTGGTTTATGTTTTATAAGCATTTTTAATTTTATTGCTTAAATCGCATTTTCTCGGCGAGCTGAGCACTTTTTCTGAATTGTGCCGCTCCCGTCACTCTGGTTAGGTTGGCATCGAAAAAAACGCTCTCGGGTGCTTTAGAGTGCCGAGTTTATCACTGCGCATGAAGAAATGACCAACTCCAACGTTTGGTTTATGTTTTATAAGCATTTTTAATTTTATTGCTTAAATCGCATTTTCTCGGCGAGCTGAGCACTTTTTCTGAATTGTGCCGCTCCCGTCACTCTGGTTAGGTTGGCATCGAAAAAAACGCTCTCGGGTGCTTTAGAGTGCCGAGTTTATCACTGCGCATGAAGAAATGACCACCTCCAACGTTTGGTTTATGTTTTATAAGCATTTTTAATTTTATTGCTTAAATCGCATTTTCTCGGCGAGCTGAGCACTTTTTCTGAATTGTGCCGCTCCCGTCACTCTGGTTAGGTTGGCATCGAATAAAACGCTCTCGGGTGCTTTAGAGTGCCGAGTTTATCACTGCGCATGAAGAAATGACCACCTCCAACGTTTGGTTTATGTTTTATAAGCATTTTTAATTTTATTGCTTAAATCGCATTTTCTCGGCGAGCTGAGCACTTTTTCTGAATTGTGCCGCTCCCGTCACTCTGGTTAGGTTGGCATCCAAAAAAACGCTCTCGGGTGCTTTAGAGTGCCGAGTTTATCACTGCGCATGAAGAAATGACCACCTCCAACGTTTGGTTTAGGTTTTATAAGCATTTTTAATTTTATTGCTTAAATCGCATTTTCTCGGCGAGCTGAGCACTTTTTCTGAATTGTGCCGCTCCCGTCACTCTGGTTAGGTTGGCATCGAAAAAAACGCTCTCGGGTGCTTTAGAGTGCCGAGTTTATCACTGTGCATGAAGAAATGACCACCTCCAACGTTTGGTTTATGTTTTATAAGCATTTTTAATTTTATTGCTTAAATCGCATTTTCTCGGCGAGCTGAGCACTTTTTCTGAATTGTGCCGCTCCCGTCACTCTGGTTAGGTTGGCATGGAAAAAAACGCTCTCGGGTGCTTTAGAGTGCCGAGTTTATCACTGCGCATGAAGAAATGACCACCTCCAACGTTTGGTTTATGTTTTATAAGCATTTTTAATTTTATTGCTTAAATCGCATTTTCTCGGCGAGCTGAGCACTTTTTCTGAATTGTGCCGCTCCCGTCACTCTGGTTAGGTTGGCATGGAAAAAAACGCTCTCGGGTGCTTTAGAGTGCCGAGTTTATCACTGTGCATGAAGAAATGACCACCTCCAACGTTTGGTTTATGTTTTATAAGCATTTTTAATTTTATTGCTTAAATCGCATTTTCTCGGCGAGCTGAGCACTTTTTCTGAATTGTGCCGCTCCCGTCACTCTGGTTAGGTTGGCATCGAAAAAAACGCTCTCGGGTGCTTTAGAGTGCCGAGTTTATCACTGCGCATGAAGAAATGACCACCTCCAACGTTTGGTTTATGTTTTATAAGCATTTTTAATTTTATTGCTTAAATCGCATTTTCTCGGCGAGCTGAGCACTTTTTCTGAATTGTGCCGCTCCCGTCACTCTGGTTAGGTTGGCATGGAAAAAAACGCTCTCGGGTGCTTTAGAGTGCCGAGTTTATTACTGCGTAATAAGAAATGACCATCTACAACGTTTGGTTTATGTTTTATAAGCATTTTTAATTTTATTGCTTAAATCGCATTTTCTCGGCGAGCTGAGCACTTTTTCTGAATTGTGCCGCTCCCGTCACTCTGTTTAGGTTGGCATGGAAAAAAACGCTCTCGGGTGCTTTAGAGTGCCGAGTTTATCACTGCGCATGAAGAAAAGACCACCTCCAACGTTTGGTTTATGTTTTATAAGCATTTTTAATTTTATTGCTTAAATCGCATTTTCTCGGCGAGCTGAGCGCTTTTTCTGTATTGTGCCGCTCCCGTCACTCTGGTTAGGTTGGCATCGAAAAAACGCTCTCGGGTGCTTTAGAGTGCCGAGTTTATTACTGCGTAATAAGAAATGACCATTTACAACGTTTGGTTTATGTTTTATAAGCATTTTTAATTTTATTGCTTAAATCGCATTTTCTCGGCGAGCTGAGCACTTTTTCTGAATTGTGTCGCTCCCGTCACTCTGGTTAGGTTGGCATCGAAAAAAACGCTCTCGGGTGCTTTAGAGTGCCGAGTTTATCACTGTGCATGAAGAAATGACCACCTCCAACGTTTGGTTTATGTTTTATAAGCATTTTTAATTTTATTGCTTAAATCGCATTTTCTCGGCGAGCTGAGCGCTTTTTCTGAATTGTGCCGCTCCCGTCACTCTGGTTAGGTTGGCATCGAAAAAAACGCTCTCGGGTGCTTTAGAGTGCCGAGTTTATCACTGCGCATGAAGAAATGACCACCTCCAACGTTTGGTTTATGTTTTATAAGCATTTTTAATTTTATTGCTTAAATCGCATTTTCTCGGCGAGCTGAGCACTTTTTCTGAATTGTGCCGCTCCCGTCACTCTGGTTAGGTTGGCATGGAAAAAAACGCTCTCGGGTGCTTTAGAGTGCCGAGTTTATCACTGCGCATGAAGAAATGACCACCTCCAACGTTTGGTTTATGTTTTATAAGCATTTTTAATTTTATTGCTTAAATCGCATTTTCTCGGCGAGCTGAGCACTTTTTCTGAATTGTGCCGCTCCCGTCACTCTGGTTAGGTTGGCATGGAAAAAAACGCTCTCGGGTGCTTTAGAGTGCCGAGTTTATTACTGCGTAATAAGAAATGACCATCTACAACGTTTGGTTTATGTTTTATAAGCATTTTAAATTTTATTGCTTAAATTGCATTTTCTCGGCGAGCTGAGCACTTTTTCTGAATTGTGCCGCTCCCGTCACTCTGGTTAGGTTGGCATCGAAAAAAACGCTCTCGGGTGCTTTAGAGTGCCGAGTTTATCACTGCGCATGAAGAAATGACCACCTCCAACGTTTGGTTTATGTTTTATAAGCATTTTTAATTTTATTGCTTAAATCGCATTTTCTCGGCGAGCTGAGCACTTTTTCTGAATTGTGCCGCTCCCGTCACTCTGGTTAGGTTGGCATGGAAAAAAACGCTCTCGGGTGCTTTAGAGTGCCGAGTTTATCACTGCACATGAAGAAATGACCACCTCCAACGTTTGGTTTATGTTTTATAAGCATTTTTAATTGTATTGCTTAAATCGCATTTTCTCGGCGAGCTGAGCACTTTTTCTGAATTGTGCCGCTCCCGTCACTCTGGTTAGGTTGGCATGGAAAAAAACGCTCTCGGGTGCTTTAGAGTGCCGAGTTTATTACTGCGTAATAAGAAATGACCATCTACAACGTTTGGTTTATGTTTTATAAGCATTTTTAATTTTATTGCTTAAATCGCATTTTCTCGGCGAGCTGAGCACTTTTTCTGAATTGTGCCGCTCCCGTCACTCTGGTTAGGTTGGCATCGAAAAAAACGCTCTCGGGTGCTTTAGAGTGCCGAGTTTATCACTGCGCATGAAGAAATGACCACCTCCAACGTTTGGTTTATGTTTTATAAGCATTTTTAATTTTATTGCTTAAATCGCATTTTCTCGGCGAGCTGAGCACTTTTTCTGAATTGTGCCGCTCCCGTCACTCTGGTTAGGTTGGCATGGAAAAAAACGCTCTCGGGTGCTTTAGAGTGCCGAGTTTATCACCGCGCATGAAGAAATGACCACCTCCAACGTTTGGTTTATGTTTTATAAGCATTTTTAATTTTATTGCTTAAATCGCATTTTCTCGGCGAGCTGAGCGCTTTTTCTGAATTGTGCCGCTCCCGTCACTCTGGTTAGGTTGGCATCGAATAAAACGCTCTCGGGTGCTTTAGAGTGCCGAGTTTATCACTGCGCATGAAGAAATGACCACCTCCAACGTTTGGTTTATGTTTTATAAGCATTTTTAATTTTATTGCTTAAATCGCATTTTCTCGGCGAGCTGAGCACTTTTTCTGAATTGTGCCGCTCCCGTCACTCTGGTTAGGTTGGCATGGAAAAAAACGCTCTCGGGTGCTTTAGAGTGCCGAGTTTATTACTGCGTAATAAGAAATGACCATCTACAACGTTTGGTTTATGTTTTATAAGCATTTTTAATTTTATTGCTTAAATCGCATTTTCTCGGCGAGCTGAGCACTTTTTCTGAATTGTGCCGCTCCCGTCACTCTGGTTAGGTTGGCATGGAAAAAAATGCTCTCGGGTGCTTTAGAGTGCCGAGTTTATCACTGCGCATGAAGAAATGACCACCTCCAACGTTTGGTTTATGTTTTATAAGCATTTTTAATTTTATTGCTTAAATCGCATTTTCTCGGCGAGCTGAGCACTTTTTCTGAATTGTGCCGCTCCCGTCACTCTGGTTAGGTTGGCATGGAAAAAAACGCTCTCGGGTGCTTTAGAGTGCCGAGTTTATCACTGCGCATGAAGAAATGACCACCTCCAACGTTTGGTTTATGTTTTATAAGCATTTTTAATTTTATTGCTTAAATCGCATTTTCTCGGCGAGCTGAGCACTTTTTCTGAATTGTGCCGCTCCCGTCACTCTGGTTAGGTTGGCATCGAAAAAAACGCTCTCGGGTGCTTTAGAGTGCCGAGTTTATCACTGCGCATGAAGAAATGACCTCCTCCAACGTTTGGTTTATGTTTTATAAGCATTTTTAATTTTATTGCTTAAATCGCATTTTCTCGGCGAGCTGAGCACTTTTTCTGAATTGTGCCGCTCCCGTCACTCTGGTTAGGTTGGCATGGAAAAAAACGCTCTCGGGTGCTTTAGAGTGCCGAGTTTATCACTGTGCATGAAGAAATGACCACCTCCAACGTTTGGTTTATGTTTTATAAGCATTTTTAATTTTATTGCTTAAATCGCATTTTCTCGGCGAGCTGAGCACTTTTTCTGAATTGTGCCGCTCCCGTCACTCTGGTTAGGTTGGCATCGAAAAAAACGCTCTCGGGTGCTTTAGAGTGCCGAGTTTATCACTGCGCATGAAGAAATGACCACCTCCAACGTTTGGTTTATGTTTTATAAGCATTTTTAATTTTATTGCTTAAATCGCATTTTCTCGGCGAGCTGAGCACTTTTTCTGAATTGTGCCGCTCCCGTCACTCTGGTTAGGTTGGCATGGAAAAAAACGCTCTCGGGTGCTTTAGAGTGCCGATTTAATTACTGCGTAATAAGAAATGACCATCTACAACGTTTGGTTTATGTTTTATAAGCATTTTTAATTTTATTGCTTAAATCGCATTTTCTCGGCGAGCTGAGCACTTTTTCTGAATTGTGCCGCTCCCGTCACTCTGTTTAGGTTGGCATGGAAAAAAACGCTCTCGGGTGCTTTAGAGTGCCGAGTTTATCACTGCGCATGAAGAAAAGACCACCTCCAACGTTTGGTTTATGTTTTATAAGCATTTTTAATTTTATTGCTTAAATCGCATTTTCTCGGCGAGCTGAGCACTTTTTCTGAATTGTGCCGCTCCCGTCACTCTGGTTAGGTTGGCATGGAAAAAAACGCTCTCGGGTGCTTTAGAGTGCCGAGTTTATCACCGCGCATGAAGAAATGACCACCTCCAACGTTTGGTTTATGTTTTATAAGCATTTTTAATTTTATTGCTTAAATCGCATTTTCTCGGCGAGCTGAGCACTTTTTCTGAATTGTGCCGCTCCCGTCACTCTGGTTAGGTTGGCATCGAAAAAAACGCTCTCGGGTGCTTTAGAGTGCCGAGTTTATCACTGCGCATGAAGAAATGACCACCTCCAACGTTTGGTTTATGTTTTATAAGCATTTTTAATTTTATTGCTTAAATCGCATTTTCTCGGCGAGCTGAGCACTTTTTCTGAATTGTGCCGCTCCCGTCACTCTGGTTAGGTTGGCATGGAAAAAAACGCTCTCGGGTGCTTTAGAGTGCCGATTTAATTACTGCGTAATAAGAAATGACCATCTACAACGTTTGGTTTATGTTTTATAAGCATTTTTAATTTTATTGCTTAAATCGCATTTTCTCGGCGAGCTGAGCACTTTTTCTGAATTGTGCCGCTCCCGTCACTCTGTTTAGGTTGGCATGGAAAAAAACGCTCTCGGGTGCTTTAGAGTGCCGAGTTTATCACTGCGCATGAAGAAAAGACCACCTCCAACGTTTGGTTTATGTTTTATAAGCATTTTTAATTTTATTGCTTAAATCGCATTTTCTCGGCGAGCTGAGCGCTTTTTCTGTATTGTGCCGCTCCCGTCACTCTGGTTAGGTTGGCATCGAAAAAAACGCTCTCGGGTGCTTTAGAGTGCCGAGTTTATTACTGCGTAATAAGAAATGACCATTTACAACGTTTGGTTTATGTTTTATAAGCATTTTTAATTTTATTGCTTAAATCGCATTTTCTCGGCGAGCTGAGCACTTTTTCTGAATTGTGCCGCTCCCGTCACTCTGGTTAGGTTGGCATCGAAAAAAACGCTCTCGGGTGCTTTAGAGTGCCGAGTTTATCACTGTGCATGAAGAAATGACCACCTCCAACGTTTGGTTTATGTTTTATAAGCATTTTTAATTTTATTGCTTAAATCGCATTTTCTCGGCGAGCTGAGCGCTTTTTCTGAATTGTGCCGCTCCCGTCACTCTGGTTAGGTTGGCATCGAAAAAAACGCTCTCGGGTGCTTTAGAGTGCCGAGTTTATTACTGCGTAATAAGAAATGACCATCTACAACGTTTGGTTTATGTTTTATAAGCATTTTTAATTTTATTGCTTAAATCGCATTTTCTCTGCGAGCTGAGCACTTTTTCTGAATTGTGCCGCTCCCGTCACTCTGGTTAGGTTGGCATCGAAAAAAACGCTCTCGGGTGCTTTAGAGTGCCGAGTTTATCACTGCGCATGAAGAAATGACCACCTCCAACGTTTGGTTTATGTTTTATAAGCATTTTTAATTTTATTGCTTAAATCGCATTTTCTCGGCGAGCTGAGCACTTTTTCTGAATTGTGCCGCTCCCGTCACTCTGGTTAGGTTGGCATCGAAAAAAACGCTCTCGGGTGCTTTAGAGTGCCGAGTTTATCACTGTGCATGAAGAAATGACCACCTCCAACGTTTGGTTTATGTTTTATAAGCATTTTTAATTTTATTGCTTAAATCGCATTTTCTCGGCGAGCTGAGCGCTTTTTCTGAATTGTGCCGCTCCCGTCACTCTGGTTAGGTTGGCGTCGAAAAAAACGCTCTCGGGTGCTTTAGAGTGCCGAGTTTATTACTGCGTAATAAGAAATGACCATCTACAACGTTTGGTTTATGTTTTATAAGCATTTTTAATTTTATTGCTTAAATCGCATTTTCTCGGCGATCTGAGCGCTTTTTCTGAATTGTGCCGCTCCCGTCACTCTGGTTAGGTTGGCATCGAAAAAAACGCTCTCGGGTGCTTTAGAGTGCCGAGTTTATCACTGCGCATGAAGAAATGACCACCTCCAACGTTTGGTTTATGTTTTATAAGCATTTTTAATTTTATTGCTTAAATCGCATTTTCTCGGCGAGCTGAGCGCTTTTTCTGAATTGTGCCGCTCCCGTCACTCTGGTTAGGTTGGCATCGAAAAAAACGCTCTCGGGTGCTTTAGAGTGCCGAGTTTATCACTGCGCATGAAGAAATGACCACCTCCAACGTTTGGTTTATGTTTTATAAGCATTTTTAATTTTATTGCTTAAATCGCATTTTCTCGGCGAGCTGAACACTTTTTCTGAATTGTGCCGCTCCCGTCACTCTGGTTAGGTTGGCATCGAAAAAAACGCTCTCGGGTGCTTTAGAGTGCCGAGTTTATCACTGCGCATGAAGAAATGACCACCTCCAACGTTTGGTTTATGTTTTATAAGCATTTTTAATTTTATTGCTTAGATCGCATTTTCTCGGCGAGCTGAGCACTTTTTCTGAATTGTGCCGCTCCCGTCACTCTGGTTAGGTTGGCATGGAAAAAAACGCTCTCGGGTGCTTTAGAGTGCCGAGTTTATCACTGCGCATGAAGAAATGACCACCTCCAACGTTTGGTTTATGTTTTATAAGCATTTTTAATTTTATTGCTTAAATCGCATTTTCTCGGCGAGCTGAGCACTTTTTCTGAATTGTGCCGCTCCCGTCACTCTGGTTAGGTTGGCATGGAAAAAAACGCTCTCGGGTGCTTTAGAGTGCCGAGTTTATCACTGCGCATGAAGAAATGGCCACCTCCAACGTTTGGTTTATGTTTTATAAGCATTTTTAATTTTATTGCTTAAATCGCATTTTCTCGGCGAGCTGAGCACTTTTTCTGAATTGTGCCGCTCCCGTCACTCTGGTTAGGTTGGCATGGAAAAAAACGCTCTCGGGTGCTTTAGAGTGCCGAGTTTATCACTGCGCATGAAGAAATGACCATCTCCAACGTTTGGTTTATGTTTTATAAGCATTTTTAATTTTATTGCTTAAATCGCATTTTCTCGGCGAGCTGAGCACTTTTTCTGAATTGTGCCGCTCCCGTCACTCTGGTTAGGTTGGCATGGAAAAAAACGCTCTCGGGTGCTTTAGAGTGCCGAGTTTATTACTGCGTAATAAGAAATGACCATCTACAACGTTTGGTTTATGTTTTATAAGCGTTTTAAATTTTATTGCTTAAATCGCATTTTCTCGGCGAGCTGAGCACTTTTTCTGAATTGTCCCGCTCCCGTCACTCTGGTTAGGTTGGCATCGAAAAAAACGCTCTCGGGTGCTTTAGAGTGCCGAGTTTATCACTGCGCATGAAGAAATGACCACCTCCAACGTTTGGTTTATGTTTTATAAGCATTTTTAATTTTATTGCTTAAATCGCATTTTCTCGGCGAGCTGAGCACTTTTTCTGAATTGTGCCGCTCCCGTCACTCTGGTTAGGTTGGCATGGAAAAAAACGCTCTCGGGTGCTTTAGAGTGCCGAGTTTATTACTGCGTAATAAGAAATTACCATCTACAACGTTTGGTTTATGTTTTATAAGCATTTTTAATTTTATTGCTTAGATCGCATTTTCTCGGCGAGCTGAGCACTTTTTCTGAATTGTGCCGCTCCCGTCACTCTGGTTAGGTTGGCATGGAAAAAAACGCTCTCGGGTGCTTTAGAGTGCCGAGTTTATCACTGCGCATGAAGAAATGACCACCTCCAACGTTTGGTTTATGTTTTATAAGCATTTTTAATTTTATTGCTTAAATCGCATTTTCTCGGCGAGCTGAGCACTTTTTCTGAATTGTGCCGCTCCCGTCACTCTGGTTAGGTTGGCATGGAAAAAAACGCTCTCGGGTGCTTTAGAGTGCCGAGTTTATCACTGCGCATGAAGAAATGGCCACCTCCAACGTTTGGTTTATGTTTTATAAGCATTTTTAATTTTATTGCTTAAATCGCATTTTCTCGGCGAGCTGAGCACTTTTTCTGAATTGTGCCGCTCCCGTCACTCTGGTTAGGTTGGCATGGAAAAAAACGCTCTCGGGTGCTTTAGAGTGCCGAGTTTATCACTGCACATGAAGAAATGACCATCTCCAACGTTTGGTTTATGTTTTATAAGCATTTTTAATTTTATTGCTTAAATCGCATTTTCTCGGCGAGCTGAGCACTTTTTCTGAATTGTGCCGCTCCCGTCACTCTGGTTAGGTTGGCATGGAAAAAAACGCTCTCGGGTGCTTTAGAGTGCCGAGTTTATTACTGCGTAATAAGAAATGACCATCTACAACGTTTGGTTTATGTTTTATAAGCGTTTTAAATTTTATTGCTTAAATCGCATTTTCTCGGCGAGCTGAGCACTTTTTCTGAATTGTCCCGCTCCCGTCACTCTGGTTAGGTTGGCATCGAAAAAAACGCTCTCGGGTGCTTTAGAGTGCCGAGTTTATCACTGCGCATGAAGAAATGACCACCTCCAACGTTTGGTTTATGTTTTATAAGCATTTTTAATTTTATTGCTTAAATCGCATTTTCTCGGCGAGCTGAGCACTTTTTCTGAATTGTGCCGCTCCCGTCACTCTGGTTAGGTTGGCATGGAAAAAAACGCTCTCGGGTGCTTTAGAGTGCCGAGTTTATTACTGCGTAATAAGAAATTACCATCTACAACGTTTGGTTTATGTTTTATAAGCATTTTTAATTTTATTGCTTAAATCGCATTTTCTCGGCGAGCTGAGCACTTTTTCTGAATTGTGCCGCTCCCGTCACTCTGGTTAGGTTGGCATGGAAAAAAACGCTCTCGGGTGCTTTAGAGTGCCGAGTTTATTACTGCGTAATAAGAAATGACCATCTACAACGTTTGGTTTATGTTTTATAAGCATTTTAAATTTTATTGCTTAAATCGCATTTTCTCGGCGAGCTGAGCGCTTTTTCTGAATTGTGCCGCTCCCGTCACTCTGGTTAGGTTGGCATCGAAAAAAACGCTCTCGGGTGCTTTATAGTGCCGAGTTTATCACTGCGCATGAAGAAATGACCACCTCCAACGTTTGGTTTATGTTTTATAAGCATTTTTAATTTTATTGCTTAAATCGCATTTTCTCGGCGAGCTGAGCACTTTTTCTGAATTGTGCCGCTCCCGTCACTCTGGTTAGGTTGGCATCGAAAAAAACGCTCTCGGGTGCTTTAGAGTGCCGAGTTTATCACTGCGCATGAAGAAATGACCACCTCCCAACGTTTGGTTTATGTTTTATAAGCATTTTTAATTTTATTGCTTAAATCGCATTTTCTCGGCGAGCTGAGCGCTTTTTCTGAATTGTGCCGCTCCCGTCACTCTGGTTAGGTTGACATCGAAAAAAACGCTCTCGGGTGCTTTAGAGTGCCGAGTTTATCACTGCGCATGAAGAAATGACCACCTCCAACGTTTGGTTTATGTTTTATAAGCATTTTTAATTTTATTGCTTAAATCGCATTTTCTCGGCGAGCTGAGCGCTTTTTCTGAATTGTGCCGCTCCCGTCACTCTGGTTAGGTTGGCATCGAAAAAAAACGCTCTCGGGTGCTTTAGAGTGCCGAGTTTATCACTGCGCATGAAGAAATGACCACCTCCAACGTTTGGTTTATGTTTTATAAGCATTTTTAATTTTATTGCTTAAATCGCATTTTCTCGGCGAGCTGAGCACTTTTTCTGAATTGTGCCGCTCCCGTCACTCTGGTTAGGTTGGCATGGAAAAAAACGCTCTCGGGTGCTTTAGAGTGCCGAGTTTATCACTGCGCATGAAGAAATGACCACCTCCAACGTTTGGTTTATGTTTTATAAGCATTTTTAATTTTATTGCTTAAATCGCATTTTCTCGGCGAGCTGAGCACTTTTTCTGAATTGTGCCGCTCCCGTCACTCTGGTTAGGTTGGCATGGAAAAAAACGCTCTCGGGTGCTTTAGAGTGCCGAGTTTATCACTGCGCATGAAGAAATGACCACCTCCAACGTTTGGTTTATGTTTTATAAGCATTTTTAATTTTATTGCTTAAATCGCATTTTCTCGGCGAGCTGAGCACTTTTTCTGAATTGTGCCGCTCCCGTCACTCTGGTTAGGTTGGCATCGAAAAAAACGCTCTCGGGTGCTTTAGAGTGCCGAGTTTATCACTGCGCATGAAGAAATGGCCACCTCCAACGTTTGGTTTATGTTTTATAAGCATTTTTAATTTTATTGCTTAAATCGCATTTTCTCGGCGAGCTGAGCACTTTTTCTGAATTGTGCCGCTCCCGTCACTCTGGTTAGGTTGGCATGGAAAAAAAACGCTCTCGGGTGCTTTAGAGTGCCGAGTTTATTACTGCGCATGAAGAAATGACCACCTCCAACGTTTGGTTTATGTTTTATAAGCATTTTTAATTTTATTGCTTAAATCGCATTTTCTCGGCGAGCTGAGCACTTTTTCTGAATTGTGCCGCTCCCGTCACTCTGGTTAGGTTGGCATCGAAAAAAACGCTCTCGGGTGCTTTAGAGTGCCGAGTTTATCACTGCGCATGAAGAAATGACCACCTCCAACGTTTGGTTTATGTTTTATAAGCATTTTTAATTTTATTGCTTAAATCGCATTTTCTCGGCGAGCTGAGCGCTTTTTCTGAATTGTGCCGCTCCCGTCACTCTGGTTAGGTTGGCATCGAAAAAAACGCTCTCGGGTGCTTTAGAGTGCTGAGTTTATCACTGCGCATGAAGAAATGACCACCTCCAACGTTTGGTTTATGTTTTATAAGCATTTTTAATTTTATTGCTTAAATCGCATTTTCTCGGCTAGCTGAGCGCTTTTTCTGAATTGTGCCGCTCCCGTCACTCTGGTTAGGTTGGCATCGAAAAAAACGCTCTCGGGTGCTTTAGAGTGCCGAGTTTATCACTGCGCATGAAGAAATGACCACCTCCAACGTTTGGTTTATGTTTTATAAGCATTTTTAATTTTATTGCTTAAATCGCATTTTCTCGGCGAGCTGAGCACTTTTTCTGAATTGTGCCGCTCCCGTCACTCTGGTTAGGTTGGCATGGAAAAAAACGCTCTCGGGTGCTTTAGAGTGCCGAGTTTATCACTGCGCATGAAGAAATGACCACCTCCAACGTTTGGTTTATGTTTTATAAGCATTTTTAATTTTATTGCTTAAATCGCATTTTCTCGGCGAGCTGAGCACTTTTTCTGAATTGTGCCGCTCCCGTCACTCTGGTTAGGTTGGCATGGAAAAAAACGCTCTCGGGTGCTTTAGAGTGCCGAGTTTATCACTGCGCATGAAGAAATGACCACCTCCAACGTTTGGTTTATGTTTTATAAGCATTTTTAATTTTATTGCTTAAATCGCATTTTCTCGGCGAGCTGAGCACTTTTTCTGAATTGTGCCGCTCCCGTCACTCTGGTTAGGTTGGCATGGAAAAAAACGCTCTCGGGGGCTTTAGAGTGCCGAGTTTATCACTGCGCATGAAGAAATGGCCACCTCCAACGTTTGGTTTATGTTTTATAAGCATTTTTAATTTTATTGCTTAAATCGCATTTTCTCGGCGAGCTGAGCTATTTTTCTGAATTGTGCCGCTCCCGTCACTCTGGTTAGGTTGGCATGGAAAAAAACGCTCTCGGGTGCTTTAGAGTGCCGAGTTTATCACTGCGCATGAAGAAATGGCCACCTCCAACGTTTGGTTTATGTTTTATAAGCATTTTTAATTTTATTGCTTAAATCGCATTTTCTCGGCGAGCTGAGCACTTTTTCTGAATTGTGCCGCTCCCGTCACTCTGGTTAGGTTGGCATGGAAAAAAACGCTCTCGGGTGCTTTAGAGTGCCGAGTTTATTACTGCGTAATAAGAAATGACCATCTACAACGTTTGGTTTATGTTTTATAAGCATTTTTAATTTTATTGCTTAAATCGCATTTTCTCGGCGAGCTGAGCACTTTTTCTGAATTGTGCCGCTCCCGTCACTCTGGTTAGGTTGGCATCGAAAAAAACGCTCTCGGGTGCTTTAGAGTGCCGAGTTTATCACTGCGCATGAAGAAATGACCACCTCCAACGTTTGGTTTATGTTTTATAAGCATTTTTAATTTTATTGCCTAAATCGCATTTTCTCGGCGAGCTGAGCGCTTTTTCTGAATTGTGCCGCTCCCGTCACTCTGGTTAGGTTGGCATCGAATAAAACGCTCTCGGGTGCTTTAGAGTGCCGAGTTTATCACTGCGCATGAAGAAATTACCACCTCCAACGTTTGGTTTATGTTTTATAAGCATTTTTAATTTTATTGCTTAAATCGCATTTTCTCGGCGAGCTGAGCACTTTTTCTGAATTGTGCCGCTCCCGTCACTCTGGTTAGGTTGGCATGGAAAAAAACGCTCTCGGGTGCTTTAGAGTGCCGAGTTTATTACTGCGTAATAAGAAATGACCATCTACAACGTTTGGTTTATGTTTTATAAGCATTTTTAATTTTATTGCTTAAATCGCATTTTCTCGGCGAGCTGAGCACTTTTTCTGAATTGTGCCGCTCCCGTCACTCTGGTTAGGTTGGCATGGAAAAAAACGCTCTCGGGTGCTTTAGAGTGCCGAGTTTATCACTGCGCATGAAGAAATGACCACCTCCAACGTTTGGTTTATGTTTTATAAGCATTTTTAATTTTATTGCTTAAATCGCATTTTCTCGGCGAGCTGAGCACTTTTTCTGAATTGTGCCGCTCCCGTCACTCTGGTTAGGTTGGCATGGAAAAAAACGCTCTCGGGTGCTTTAGAGTGCCGAGTTTATCACTGCGCATGAAGAAATGGCCACCTCCAACGTTTGGTTTATGTTTTATAAGCATTTTTAATTTTATTGCTTGAATCGCATTTTCTCGGCGAGCTGAGCACTTTTTCTGAATTGTGCCGCTCCCGTCACTCTGGTTAGGTTGGCATGGAAAAAAACGCTCTCGGGTGCTTTAGAGTGCCGAGTTTATCACTGCGCATGAAGAAATGGCCACCTCCAACGTTTGGTTTATGTTTTATAAGCATTTTTAATTTTATTGCTTAAATCGCATTTTCTCGGCGAGCTGAGCACTTTTCTGAATAGTGCCGCTCCCGTCACTCTGTTTAGGTTGGCATGGAAAAAAACGCTCTCGGGTGCTTTAGAGTGCCGAGTTTATCACTGCGCATGAAGAAAAGACCACCTCCAACGTTTGGTTTATGTTTTATAAGCATTTTTAAGTTTATTGCTTAAATCGCATTTTCTCGGCGAGCTGAGCACTTTTTCTGAATTGTGCCGCTCCTGTCACTCTGGTTAGGTTGGCATGGAAAAAAACGCTCTCGGGTGCTTTAGAGTGCCGAGTTTATCACTGCGCATGAAGAAATGACCACCTCCAACGTTTGGTTTATGTTTTATAAGCATTTTTAATTTTATTGCTTAAATCGCATTTTCTCGGCGAGCTGAGCACTTTTTCTGAATTGTGCCGCTCCCGTCACTCTGGTTAGGTTGGCATGGAAAAAAACGCTCTCGGGTGCTTTAGAGTGCCGAGTTTATCACTGCGCATGAAGAAATGGCCACCTCCAACGTTTGGTTTATGTTTTATAAGCATTTTAAATTTATTGCTTAAATCGCATTTTCTCGGCGAGCTGAGCACTTTTTCTGAATTGTGCCGCTCCCGTCACTCTGGTTAGGTTGGCATGCAAAAAAACGCTCTCGGGTGCTTTAGAGTGCCGAGTTTATCACTGCGCATGAAGAAATGGCCACCTCCAACGTTTGGTTTATGTTTTATAAGCATTTTTAATTTTATTGCTTAAATCGCATTTTCTCGGCGAGCTGAGCACTTTTTCTGAATTGTGCCGCTCCCGTCACTCTGGTTAGGTTGGCATGGAAAAAAACGCTCTCGGGTGCTTTAGAGTGCCGAGTTTATCACTGCGCATGAAGAAATGACCACCTCCAACGTTTGGTTTATGTTTTATAAGCATTTTTAATTTTATTGCTTAAATCGCATTTTCTCGGCGAGCTGAGCACTTTTTCTGAATTGTGCCGCTCCCGTCACTCTGGTTAGGTTGGCATGGAAAAAAACGCTCTCGGGTGCTTTAGAGTGCCGAGTTTATCACTGCGCATGAAGAAATGGCCACCTCCAACGTTTGGTTTATGTTTAATAAGCATTTTTAATTTTATTGCTTAAATCGCATTTTCTCGGCGAGCTGAGCACTTTTTCTGAATTGTGCCGCTCCCGTCACTCTGGTTAGGTTGGCATCGAAAAAAACGCTCTCGGGTGCTTTAGAGTGCCGAGTTTATCACTGCGCATGAAGAAATGACCACCTCCAACGTTTGGTTTATGTTTTATAAGCATTTTTAATTTTATTGCTTAAATCGCATTTTCTCGGCGAGCTGAGCACTTTTTCTGAATTGTGCCGCTCCCGTCACTCTGGTTAGGTTGGCATGGAAAAAAACGCTCTCGGGTGCTTTAGAGTGCCGAGTTTATTACTGCGTAATAAGAAATGACCATCTACAACGTTTGGTTATGTTTTATAAGCATTTTTAATTTTATTGCTTAAATCGCATTTTCTCGGCGAGCTGAGCACTTTTTCTGAATTGTGCCGCTCCCGTCACTCTGTTTAGGTTGGCATGGAAAAAAACGCTCTCGGGTGCTTTAGAGTGCCGAGTTTATCACTGCGCATGAAGAAAAGACCACCTCCAACGTTTGGTTTATGTTTTATAAGCATTTTTAATTTTATTGCTTAAATCGCATTTTCTCGGCGAGCTGAGCACTTTTTCTGAATTGTGCCGCTCCTGTCACTCTGGTTAGGTTGGCATGGAAAAAAACGCTCTCGGGTGCTTTAGAGTGCCGAGTTTATCACTGCGCATGAAGAAATGACCACCTCCAACGTTTGGTTTATGTTTTATAAGCATTTTTAATTTTATTGCTTAAATCGCATTTTCTCGGCGAGCTGAGCACTTTTTCTGAATTGTGCCGCTCCCGTCACTCTGGTTAGGTTGGCATGGAAAAAAACGCTCTCGGGTGCTTTAGAGTGCCGAGTTTATCACTGCGCATGAAGAAATGGCCACCTCCAACGTTTGGTTTATGTTTATAAGCATTTTTAATTTAGTTGCTTAAATCGCATTTTCTCGGCGAGCTGAGCACTTTTCTGAATTGTGCCGCTCCCGTCACTCTGGTTAGGTTGGCATGGAAAAAAACGCTCTCGGGTGCTTTAGAGTGCCGAGTTTATCACTGCGCATGAAGAAATGGCCACCTCCAACGTTTGGTTTATGTTTTATAAGCATTTTTAATTTTATTGCTTAAATCGCATTTTCTCGGCGAGCTGAGCACTTTTTCTGAATTGTGCCGCTCCCGTCACTCTGGTTAGGTTGGCATGGAAAAAAACGCTCTCGGGTGCTTTAGAGTGCCGAGTTTATCACTGCGCATGAAGAAATGACCACCTCCAACGTTTGGTTTATGTTTTATAAGCATTTTTAATTTTATTGCTTAAATCGCATTTTCTCGGC
Source organism: Syngnathus typhle (assembly GCF_033458585.1). Classification (NCBI taxonomy): domain Eukaryota; kingdom Metazoa; phylum Chordata; class Actinopteri; order Syngnathiformes; family Syngnathidae; genus Syngnathus; species Syngnathus typhle. Next base: position 44,167 of record NW_026872075.1, read on the forward strand.
GAGCTGAGCACTTTTTCTGAATTGTGCCGCTCCCGTCACTCTGGTTAGGTTGGCATGGAAAAAAACGCGCTCGGGTGCTTTAGAGTGCCGAGTTTATCACTGCGCATGAAGAAATGACAACCTCCAACGTTTGGTTTATGTTTTATAAGCATTTTTAATTTTATTGCTTAAATCGCATTTTCTCGGCGAGCTGAGCGCTTTTTCTGAATTGTGCCGCTCCCGTCACTCTGGTTAGGTTGGCATCGAAAAAAACGCTCTCGGGTGCTTTAGAGTGCCGAGTTTATCACTGCGCATGAAGAAATGACCACCTCCAACGTTTGGTTTATGTTTTATAAGCATTTTTAATTTTATTGCTTAAATCGCATTTTCTCGGCGAGCTGAGCACTTTTTCTGAATTGTCCCGCTCCCGTCACTCTGGTTAGGTTGGCATCGAAAAAAACGCTCTCGGGTGCTTTAGAGTGCCGAGTTTATCACTGCGCATGAAGAAATGACCACCTCCAACGTTTGGTTTATGTTTTATAAGCATTTTTAATTTTATTGCTTAAATCGCATTTTCTCGGCGAGCTGAGCACTTTTTCTGAATTGTGCCGCTCCCGTCACTCTGGTTAGGTTGGCATGGAAAAAAACGCTCTCGGGTGCTTTAGAGTGCCGAGTTTATTACTGCGTAATAAGAAATTACCATCTACAACGTTTGGTTTATGTTTTATAAGCATTTTTAATTTTATTGCTTAAATCGCATTTTCTCGGCGAGCTGAGCACTTTTTCTGAATTGTGCCGCTCCCGTCACTCTGGTTAGGTTGGCATGGAAAAAAACGCTCTCGGGTGCTTTAGAGTGCCGAGTTTATCACTGCGCATGAAGAAATGGCCACCTCCAACGTTTGGTTTATGTTTTATAAGCATTTTTAATTTTATTGCTTAAATCGCATTTTCTCGGCGAGCTGAGCTATTTTTCTGAATTGTGCCGCTCCCGTCACTCTGGTTAGGTTGGCATGGAAAAAAACGCTCTCGGGTGCTTTAGAGTGCCGAGTTTATCACTGCGCATGAAGAAATGGCCACCTCCAACGTTTGGTTTATGTTTTATAAGCATTTTTAATTTTATTGCTTAAATCGCATTTTCTCGGCGAGCTGAGCACTTTTTCTGAATTGTGCCGCTCCCGTCACTCTGGTTAGGTTGGCATGGAAAAAAACGCTCTCGGGTGCTTTAGAGTGCCGAGTTTATTACTGCGTAATAAGAAATGACCATCTACAACGTTTGGTTTATGTTTTATAAGCATTTTTAATTTTATTGCTTAAATCGCATTTTCTCGGCGAGCTGAGCACTTTTTCTGAATTGTGCCGCTCCCGTCACTCTGGTTAGGTTGGCATCGAAAAAAACGCTCTCGGGTGCTTTAGAGTGCCGAGTTTATCACTGCGCATGAAGAAATGACCACCTCCAACGTTTGGTTTATGTTTTATAAGCATTTTTAATTTTATTGCTTAAATCGCATTTTCTCGGCGAGCTGAGCGCTTTTTCTGAATTGTGCCGCTCCCGTCACTCTGGTTAGGTTGGCATCGAATAAAACGCTCTCGGGTGCTTTAGAGTGCCGAGTTTATCACTGCGCATGAAGAAATTACCACCTCCAACGTTTGGTTTATGTTTTATAAGCATTTTTAATTTTATTGCTTAAATCGCATTTTCTCGGCGAGCTGAGCACTTTTTCTGAATTGTGCCGCTCCCGTCACTCTGGTTAGGTTGGCATGGAAAAAAAACGCTCTCGGGTGCTTTAGAGTGCCGAGTTTATTACTGCGTAATAAGAAATGACCATCTACAACGTTTGGTTTATGTTTTATAAGCATTTTTAATTTTATTGCTTAAATCGCATTTTCTCGGCGAGCTGAGCACTTTTTCTGAATTGTGCCGCTCCCGTCACTCTGGTTAGGTTGGCATGGAAAAAAACGCTCTCGGGTGCTTTAGAGTGCCGAGTTTATCACTGCGCATGAAGAAATGACCACCTCCAACGTTTGGTTTATGTTTTATAAGCATTTTTAATTTTATTGCTTAAATCGCATTTTCTCGGCGAGCTGAGCACTTTTTCTGAATTGTGCCGCTCCCGTCACTCTGGTTAGGTTGGCATGGAAAAAAACGCTCTCGGGTGCTTTAGAGTGCCGAGTTTATCACTGCGCATGAAGAAATGGCCACCTCCAACGTTTGGTTTATGTTTTATAAGCATTTTTAATTTTATTGCTTGAATCGCATTTTCTCGGCGAGCTGAGCACTTTTTCTGAATTGTGCCGCTCCCGTCACTCTGGTTAGGTTGGCATCGAAAAAAACGCTCTCGGGTGCTTTAGAGTGCCGAGTTTATCACTGCGCATGAAGAAATGACCACCTCCAACGTTTGGTTTATGTTTTATAAGCATTTTTAATTTTATTGCTTAAATCGCATTTTCTCGGCGAGCTGAGCACTTTTTCTGAATTGTGCCGCTCCCGTCACTCTGGTTAGGTTGGCATGGAAAAAAACGCTCTCGGGTGCTTTAGAGTGCCGAGTTTATTACTGCGTAATAAGAAATGACCATCTACAACGTTTGGTTTATGTTTTATAAGCATTTTTAATTTTATTGCTTAAATCGCATTTTCTCGGCGAGCTGAGCACTTTTTCTGAATTGTGCCGCTCCCGTCACTCTGTTTAGGTTGGCATGGAAAAAAACGCTCTCGGGTGCTTTAGAGTGCCGAGTTTATCACTGCGCATGAAGAAAAGACCACCTCCAACGTTTGGTTTATGTTTTATAAGCATTTTTAATTTTATTGCTTAAATCGCATTTTCTCGGCGAGCTGAGCACTTTTTCTGAATTGTGCCGCTCCTGTCACTCTGTTAGGTTGGCATGGAAAAAAACGCTCTCGGGTGCTTTAGAGTGCCGAGTTTATCACTGCGCATGAAGAAATGACCACCTCCAACGTTTGGTTTATGTTTTATAAGCATTTTTAATTTTATTGCTTAAATCGCATTTTCTCGGCGAGCTGAGCACTTTTTCTGAATTGTGCCGCTCCCGTCACTCTGGTTAGGTTGGCATGGAAAAAAACGCTCTCGGGTGCTTTAGAGTGCCGAGTTTATCACTGCGCATGAAGAAATGGCCACCTCCAACGTTTGGTTTATGTTTTATAAGCATTTTTAATTTAGTTGCTTAAATCGCATTTTCTCGGCGAGCTGAGCACTTTTTCTGAATTGTGCCGCTCCCGTCACTCTGGTTAGGTTGGCATGGAAAAAAACACTCTCGGGTGCTTTAGAGTGCCGAGTTTATCACTGCGCATGAAGAAATGCCACCTCCAACGTTTGGTTTATGTTTTATAAGCATTTTTAATTTTATTGCTTAAATCGCATTTTCTCGGCGAGCTGAGCACTTTTTCTGAATTTTGCCGCTCCCGTCACTCTGGTTAGGTTGGCATGGAAAAAAAACGCTCTCGGGTGCTTTAGAGTGCCGAGTTTATCACTGCGCATGAAGAAATGACCACCTCCAACGTTTGGTTTATGTTTTATAAGCATTTTTAATTTTATTGCTTAAATCGCATTTTCTCGGCGAGCTGAGCACTTTTTCTGAATTGTGCCGCTCCCGTCACTCTGGTTAGGTTGGCATGGAAAAAAACGCTCTCGGGTGCTTTAGAGTGCCGAGTTTATCACTGCGCATGAAGAAATGACAACCTCCAACGTTTGGTTTATGTTTTATAAGCATTTTTAATTTTATTGCTTAAATCGCATTTTCTCGGCGAGCTGAGCGCTTTTTCTGAATTGTGCCGCTCCCGTCACTCTGGTTAGGTGGCATCGAAAAAAACGCTCTCGGGTGCTTTAGAGTGCCGAGTTTATCACTGCGCATGAAGAAATGACCACCTCCAACGTTTGGTTTATGTTTTATAAGCATTTTTAATTTTATTGCTTAAATCGCATTTTCTCGGCGAGCTGAGCACTTTTTCTGAATTGTCCCGCTCCCGTCACTCTGGTTAGGTTGGCATCGGAAAAAAACGCTCTCGGGTGCTTTAGAGTGCCGAGTTTATCACTGCGCATGAAGAAATGACCACCTCCAACGTTTGGTTTATGTTTTATAAGCATTTTTAATTTTATTGCTTAAATCGCATTTTCTCGGCGAGCTGAGCACTTTTTCTGAATTGTGCCGCTCCCCGTCACTCTGGTTAGGTTGGCATGGAAAAAAACGCTCTCGGGTGCTTTAGAGTGCCGAGTTTATTACTGCGTAATAAGAAATTACCATCTACAACGTTTGGTTTATGTTTTATAAGCATTTTTAATTTTATTGCTTAAATCGCATTTTCTCGGCGAGCTGAGCACTTTTTCTGAATTGTGCCGCTCCCGTCACTCTGGTTAGGTTGGCATGGAAAAAAACGCTCTCGGGTGCTTTAGAGTGCCGAGTTTATTACTGCGTAATAAGAAATGACCATCTACAACGTTTGGTTTATGTTTTATAAGCATTTTAAATTTTATTGCTTAAATCGCATTTTCTCGGCGAGCTGAGCGCTTTTTCTGAATTGTGCCGCTCCCGTCACTCTGGTTAGGTTGGCATCGAAAAAAACGCTCTCGGGTGCTTTAGAGTGCCGAGTTTATCACTGCGCATGAAGAAATGACCACCTCCAACGTTTGGTTTATGTTTTATAAGCATTTTTAATTTTATTGCTTAAATCGCATTTTCTCGGCGAGCTGAGCGCTTTTTCTGAATTGTGCCGCTCCCGTCACTCTGGTTAGGTTGGCATCGAAAAAAACGCTCTCGGGTGCTTTAGAGTGCTGAGTTTATCACTGCGCATGAAGAAATGACCACCTCCAACGTTTGGTTTATGTTTTATAAGCATTTTAATTTTATTGCTTAAATCGCATTTTCTCGGCTAGCTGAGCGCTTTTTCTGAATTGTGCCGCTCCCGTCACTCTGGTTAGGTTGGCATCGAAAAAAACGCTCTCGGGTGCTTTAGAGTGCCGAGTTTATCACTGCGCATGAAGAAATGACCACCTCCAACGTTTGGTTTATGTTTTATAAGCATTTTTAATTTTATTGCTTAAATCGCATTTTCTCGGCGAGCTGAGCACTTTTTCTGAATTGTGCCGCTCCCGTCACTCTGGTTAGGTTGGCATGGAAAAAAACGCTCTCGGGTGCTTTAGAGTGCCGAGTTTATCACTGCGCATGAAGAAATGACCACCTCCAACGTTTGGTTTATGTTTTATAAGCATTTTTAATTTTATTGCTTAAATCGCATTTTCTCGGCGAGCTGAGCACTTTTTCTGAATTGTGCCGCTCCCGTCACTCTGGTTAGGTTGGCATGGAAAAAAAACGCTCTCGGGTGCTTTAGAGTGCCGAGTTTATCACTGCGCATGAAGAAATGACCACCTCCAACGTTTGGTTTATGTTTTATAAGCATTTTTAATTTTATTGCTTAAATCGCATTTTCTCGGCGAGCTGAGCACTTTTTCTGAATTGTGCCGCTCCCGTCACTCTGGTTAGGTTGGCATGGAAAAAAACGCTCTCGGGTGCTTTAGAGTGCCGAGTTTATCACTGCGCATGAAGAAATGGCCACCTCCAACGTTTGGTTTATGTTTTATAAGCATTTTTAATTTTATTGCTTAAATCGCATTTTCTCGGCGAGCTGAGCTATTTTTCTGAATTGTGCCGCTCCCGTCACTCTGGTTAGGTTGGCATGGAAAAAAACGCTCTCGGGTGCTTTAGAGTGCCGAGTTTATCACTGCGCATGAAGAAATGGCCACCTCCAACGTTTGGTTTATGTTTTATAAGCATTTTTAATTTTATTGCTTAAATCGCATTTTCTCGGCGAGCTGAGCACTTTTCTGAATTGTGCCGCTCCCGTCACTCTGGTTAGGTTGGCATGGAAAAAAACGCTCTCGGGTGCTTTAGAGTGCCGAGTTTATTACTGCGTAATAAGAAATGACCATCTACAACGTTTGGTTTATGTTTTATAAGCATTTTTAATTTTATTGCTTAAATCGCATTTTCTCGGCGAGCTGAGCACTTTTTCTGAATTGTGCCGCTCCCGTCACTCTGGTTAGGTTGGCATCGAAAAAAACGCTCTCGGGTGCTTTAGAGTGCCGAGTTTATCACTGCGCATGAAGAAATGACCACCTCCAACGTTTGGTTTATGTTTTATAAGCATTTTAATTTTATTGCTTAAATCGCATTTTCTCGGCGAGCTGAGCGCTTTTTCTGAATTGTGCCGCTCCCGTCACTCTGGTTAGGTTGGCATCGAATAAAACGCTCTCGGGTGCTTTAGAGTGCCGAGTTTATCACTGCGCATGAAGAAATTACCACCTCCAACGTTTGGTTTATGTTTTATAAGCATTTTTAATTTTATTGCTTAAATCGCATTTTCTCGGCGAGCTGAGCACTTTTTCTGAATTGTGCCGCTCCCGTCACTCTGGTTAGGTTGGCATGGAAAAAAACGCTCTCGGGTGCTTTAGAGTGCCGAGTTTATTACTGCGTAATAAGAAATGACCATCTACAACGTTTGGTTTATGTTTTATAAGCATTTTTAATTTTATTGCTTAAATCGCATTTTCTCGGCGAGCTGAGCACTTTTTCTGAATTGTGCCGCTCCCGTCACTCTGGTTAGGTTGGCATGGAAAAAAACGCTCTCGGGTGCTTTAGAGTGCCGAGTTTATCACTGCGCATGAAGAAATGACCACCTCCAACGTTTGGTTTATGTTTTATAAACATTTTTAATTTTATTGCTTAAATCGCATTTTCTCGGCGAGCTGAGCACTTTTTCTGAATTGTGCCGCTCCTGTCACTCTGGTTAGGTTGGCATGGAAAAAAACGCTCTCGGTGCTTTAGAGTGCCGAGTTTATCACTGCGCATGAAGAAATGACCACCTCCAACGTTTGGTTTATGTTTTATAAGCATTTTTAATTTTATTGCTTAAATCGCATTTTCTCGGCGAGCTGAGCACTTTTTCTGAATTGTGCCGCTCCCGTCACTCTGTTAGGTTGGCATGGAAAAAAAACGCTCTCGGGTGCTTTAGAGTGCCGAGTTTATCACTGCGCATGAAGAAATGGCCACCTCCAACGTTTGGTTTATGTTTTATAAGCATTTTTAATTTTATTGCTTAAATCGCATTTTCTCGGCGAGCTGAGCACTTTTTCTGAATTGTGCCGCTCCCGTCACTCTGGTTAGGTTGGCATGCAAAAAAAAACGCATCTCGGGTGCTTTAGAGTGCCGAGTTTATCACTGCGCATGAAGAAATGGCCACCTCCAACGTTTGGTTTATGTTTTATAAGCATTTTTAATTTTATTGCTTAAATCGCATTTTCTCGGCGAGCTGAGCACTTTTTCTGAATTGTGCCGCTCCCGTCACTCTGGTTAGGTTGGCATGGAAAAAAACGCTCTCGGGTGCTTTAGAGTGCCGAGTTTATTACTGCGCATGAAGAAATGACCACCTCCAACGTTTGGTTTATGTTTTATAAGCATTTTTAATTTTATTGCTTAAATCGCATTTTCTCGGCGAGCTGAGCACTTTTTCTGAATTGTGCCGCTCCGTCACTCTGGTTAGGTTGGCATGGAAAAAAACGCTCTCGGGTGCTTTAGAGTGCCGAGTTTATCACTGCGCATGAAGAAATGGCCACCTCCAACGTTTGGTTTATGTTTTATAAGCATTTTTAATTTTATTGCTTAAATCGCATTTTCTCGGCGAGCTGAGCACTTTTTCTGAATTGTGCCGCTCCCGTCACTCTGGTTAGGTTGGCATCGAAAAAAACGCTCTCGGGTGCTTTAGAGTGCCGAGTTTATCACTGCGCATGAAGAAATGACCACCTCCAACGTTTGGTTTATGTTTTATAAGCATTTTTAATTTTATTGCTTAAATCGCATTTTCTCGGCGAGCTGAGCACTTTTTCTGAATTGTGCCGCTCCCGTCACTCTGGTTAGGTTGGCATGGAAAAAAACGCTCTCGGGTGCTTTAGAGTGCCGAGTTTATCACTGCGCATGAAGAAATGACAACCTCCAACGTTTGGTTTATGTTTTATAAGCATTTTTAATTTTATTGCTTAAATCGCATTTTCTCGGCGAGCTGAGCGCTTTTTCTGAATTGTGCCGCTCCCGTCACTCTGGTTAGGTTGGCATCGAAAAAAACGCTCTCGGGTGCTTTAGAGTGCCGAGTTTATCACTGCGCATGAAGAAATGACCACCTCCAACGTTTGGTTTATGTTTTATAAGCATTTTTAATTTTATTGCTTAAATCGCATTTTCTCGGCGAGCTGAGCACTTTTTCTGAATTGTGCCGCTCCCGTCACTCTGGTTAGGTTGGCATCGAAAAAAACGCTCTCGGGTGCTTTAGAGTGCCGAGTTTATCACTGCGCATGAAGAAATGACCACCTCCAACGTTTGGTTTATGTTTTATAAGCATTTTTAATTTTATTGCTTAAATCGCATTTTCTCGGCGAGCTGAGCACTTTTTCTGAATTGTGCCGCTCCCGTCACTCTGGTTAGGTTGGCATCGAAAAAAACGCTCTCGGGTGCTTTAGAGTGCCGAGTTTATCACCGCGCATGAAGAAATGACCACCTCCAACGTTTGGTTTATGTTTTATAAGCATTTTTAATTTTATTGCTTAAATCGCATTTTCTCGGCGAGCTGAGCGCTTTTTCTGAATTGTGCCGCTCCCGTCACTCTGGTTAGGTTGGCATCGAAAAAAACGCTCTTGGGTGCTTTAGAGTGCCGAGTTTATCACTGCGCATGAAGAAATGACCACCTCCAACGTTTGGTTTATGTTTTATAAGCATTTTTAATTTTATTGCTTAAATCGCATTTTCTCGGCGAGCTGAGCACTTTTTCTGAATTGTGCCGCTCCCGTCACCCTGGTTAGGTTGGCATCAAATAAAACGCTCTCGGGTGCTTTAGAGTGCCGAGTTTATCACTGCGCATGAAGAAATGACCACCTCCAACGTTTGGTTTATGTTTTATAAGCATTTTTAATTTTATTGCTTAAATCGCATTTTCTCGGCGAGCTGAGCACTTTTTCTGAATTGTGCCGCTCCCGTCACTCTGGTTAGGTTGGCATCGAAAAAAACGCTCTCGGGTGCTTTAGAGTGCCGAGTTTATCACTGCGCATGAAGAAATGACCACCTCCAACGTTTGGTTTATGTTTTATAAGCATTTTTAATTTTATTTCTTAAATCGCATTTTCTCGGCGAGCTGAGCACTTTTTCTGAATTGTGCCGCTCCCGTCACTCTGGTTAGGTTGGCATGGAAAAAAACGCTCTCGGGTGCTTTAGAGTGCCGAGTTTATCACTGCGCATGAAGAAATGACCACCTCCAACGTTTGGTTTGTGTTTTATAAGCATTTTTAATTTTATTGCTTAAATCGCATTTTCTCGGCGAGCTGAGCACTTTTTCTGAATTGTGCCGCTCCCGTCACTCTGGTTAGGTTGTCATGGAAAAAAACGCTCTCGGGTGCTTTAGAGTGCCGAGTTTATCACCGCGCATGAAGAAATGACCACCTCCAACGTTTGGTTTATGTTTTATAAGCATTTTTAATTTTATTGCTTAAATCGCATTTTCTCGGCGAGCTGAGCGCTTTTTCTGAATTGTGCCGCTCCCGTCACTCTGGTTAGGTTGGCATCGAATAAAACGCTCTCGGGTGCGTTAGAGTGCCGAGTTTATCACTGCGCATGAAGAAATGACCACCTCCAACGTTTGGTTTATGTTTTATAAGCATTTTTAATTTTATTGCTTAAATCGCATTTTCTCGGCGAGCTGAGCACTTTTTCTGAATTGTGCCGCTCCCGTCACTCTGGTTAGGTTGGCATGGAAAAAAACGCTCTCGGGTGCTTTAGAGTGCCGAGTTTATTACTGCGTAATAAGAAATGACCATCTACAACGTTTGGTTTATGTTTTATAAGCATTTTTAATTTTATTGCTTAAATCGCATTTTCTCGGCGAGCTGAGCACTTTTTCTGAATTGTGCCGCTCCCGTCACTCTGGTTAGGTTGGCATGGAAAAAAACGCTCTCGGGTGCTTTAGAGTGCCGAGTTTATCACTGCGCATGAAGAAATGACCACCTCCAACGTTTGGTTTATGTTTTATAAGCATTTTTAATTTTATTGCTTAAATCGCATTTTCTCGGCGAGCTGAGCACTTTTTCTGAATTGTGCCGCTCCCGTCACTCTGGTTAGGTTGGCATGGAAAAAAACGTTCTCGGGTGCTTTAGAGTGCCGAGTTTATCACTGCGCATGAAGAAATGACCACCTCCAACGTTTGGTTTATGTTTTATAAGCATTTTTAATTTTATTGCTTAAATCGCATTTTCTCGGCGAGCTGAGCACTTTTTCTGAATTGTGCCGCTCCCGTCACTCTGGTTAGGTTGGCATCGAAAAAAACGCTCTCGGGTGCTTTAGAGTGCCGAGTTTATTACTGCGTAATAAGAAATGACCATCTACAACGTTTGGTTTATGTTTTATAAGCATTTTTAATTTTATTGCTTAAATCGCATTTTCTCGGCGAGCTGAGCACTTTTTCTGAATTGTGCCGCTCCCGTCACTCTGGTTAGGTTGGCATCGAAAAAAACGCTCTCGGGTGCTTTAGAGTGCCGAGTTGATCACTGTGCATGAAGAAATGACCACCTCCAACGTTTGGTTTATGTTTTATAAGCATTTTTAACTTTATTGCTTAAATCGCATTTTCTCGGCGAGCTGAGCGCTTTTTCTGAATTGTGCCGCTCCCGTCACTCTGGTTAGGTTGGCATCGAAAAAAACGCTCTTGGGTGCTTTAGAGTGCCGAGTTTATCACTGCGCATGAAGAAATGACCACCTCCAACGTTTGGTTTATGTTTTATAAGCATTTTTAATTTTATTGCTTAAATCGCATTTTCTCGGCGAGCTGAGCACTTTTTCTGAATTGTGCCGCTCCCGTCACTCTGGTTAGGTTGGCATCGAAAAAAACGCTCTCGGGTGCTTTAGAGTGCCGAGTTTATCACTGCGCATGAAGAAATGACCAACTCCAATGTTTGGTTTATGTTTTATAAGCATTTTTAATTTTATTGCTTAAATCGCATTTTCTCGGCGAGCTGAGCACTTTTTCTGAATTGTGCCGCTCCCGTCACTCTGGTTAGGTTGGCATCGAAAAAAACGCTCTCGGGTGCTTTAGAGTGCCGAGTTTATCACTGCGCATGAAGAAATGACCACCTCCAACGTTTGGTTTATGTTTTATAAGCATTTTTAATTTTATTGCTTAAATCGCATTTTCTCGGCGAGCTGAGCACTTTTTCTGAATTGTGCCGCTCCCGTCACTCTGGTTAGGTTGGCATCGAAAAAAACGCTCTCGGGTGCTTTAGAGTGCCGAATTTATCACTGCGCATGAAGAAATGACCACCTCCAACGTTTGGTTTATGTTTTATAAGCATTTTTAATTTTATTGCTTAAATCGCATTTTCTCGGCGAGCTGAGCGCTTTTTCTGAATTGTGCCGCTCCCGTCACTCTGGTTAGGTTGGCATCGAAAAAAACGCTCTCGGGTGCTTTAGAGTGCCGAGTTTATCACTGCGCATGAAGAAATGACCACCTCCAACGTTTGGTTTATGTTTTATAAGCATTTTTAATTTTATTGCTTAAATCGCATTTTCTCGGCGAGCCGAGCGCTTTTTCTGAATTGTGCCGCTCCCGTCACTCTGGTTAGGTTGGCATCGAAAAAAACGCTCTCGGGTGCTTTAGAGTGCCGAGTTTATCACTGCGCATGAAGAAATGACCACCTCCAACGTTTGGTTTATGTTTTATAAGCATTTTTAATTTTATTGCTTAAATCGCATTTTCTCGGCGAGCTGAGCACTTTTTCTGAATTGTGCCGCTCCCGTCACTCTGGTTAGGTTGGCATCGAAAAAAACGCTCTCGGGTGCTTTAGAGTGCCGAGTTTATCACTGCGCATGAAGAAATGACCACCTCCAACGTTTGGTTTATGTTTTATAAGCATTTTTAATTTTATTGCTTAAATCGCATTTTCTCGGCGAGCTGAGCACTTTTTCTGAATTGTGCCGCTCCCGTCACTCTGGTTAGGTTGGCATCGAAAAAAACGCTCTCGGGTGCTTTAGAGTGCCGAGTTTATCACCGCGCATGAAGAAATGACCACCTCCAACGTTTGGTTTATGTTTTATAAGCATTTTTAATTTTATTGCTTAAATCGCATTTTCTCGGCGAGCTGAGCGCTTTTTCAGAATTGTGCCGCTCCCGTCACTCTGGTTAGGTTGGCATCGAAAAAAACGCTCTCGGGTGCTTTAGAGTGCCGAGTTTATCACTGCGCATGAAGAAATGACCACCTCCAACGTTTGGTTTATGTTTTATAAGCATTTTTAATTTTATTGCTTAAATCGCATTTTCTCGGCGAGCTGAGCACTTTTTCTGAATTGTGCCGCTCCCGTAACTCTGGTTAGGTTGGCATCAAATAAAACGCTCTCGGGTGCTTTAGAGTGCCGAGTTTATCACTGCGCATGAAGAAATGACCACCTCCAACGTTTGGTTTATGTTTTATAAGCATTTTTAATTTTATTGCTTAAATCGCATTTTCTCGGCGAGCTGAGCACTTTTTCTGAATTGTGCCGCTCCCGTCACTCTGGTTAGGTTGGCATGGAAAAAAACGCTCTCGGGTGCTTTAGAGTGCCGAGTTTATCACTGCGCATGAAGAAATGACCACCTCCAACGTTTGGTTTATGTTTTATAAGCATTTTTAATTTTATTGCTTAAATCGCATTTTCTCGGCGAGCTGAGCACTTTTTCTGAATTTTGCCGCTCCCGTCACTCTGGTTAGGTTGGCATGGAAAAAAACGCTCTCGGGTGCTTTAGAGTGCCGAGTTTATTACTGCGTAATAAGAAATGACCATCTACAACGTTTGGTTTATGTTTTATAAGCATTTTAAATTTTATTGCTTAAATTGCATTTTCTCGGCGAGCTGAGCACTTTTTCTGAATTGTGCCGCTCCCGTCACTCTGGTTAGGTTGGCATCGAAAAAAACGCTCTCGGGTGCTTTAGAGTGCCGAGTTTATCACTGCGCATGAAGAAATGACCACCTCCAACGTTTGGTTTATGTTTTATAAGCATTTTTAATTTTATTGCTTAAATCGCATTTTCTCGGCGAGCTGAGCACTTTTTCTGAATTGTGCCGCTCCCGTCACTCTGGTTAGGTTGGTACCGAAAAAAACGCTCTCGGGTGCTTTAGAGTGCCGAGTTTATCACTGTGCATGAAGAAATGACCACCTCCAACGTTTGGTTTATGTTTTATAAGCATTTTTAATTTTATTGCTTAAATCGCATTTTCTCGGCGAGCTGAGCGCTTTTTCTGAATTGTGCCGCTCCCGTCACTCTGGTTAGGTTGGCATCGAAAAAAACGCTCTCGGGTGCTTTAGAGTGCCGAGTTTATCACTGCGCATGAAGAAATGACCACCTCCAACGTTTGGTTTATGTTTTATAAGCATTTTTAATTTTATTGCTTAAATCGCATTTTCTCGGCGAGCTGAGCACTTTTTCTGAATTGTGCCGCTCCCGTCACTCTGGTTAGGTTGGCATGGAAAAAAACGCTCTCGGGTGCTTTAGAGTGCCGAGTTTATCACTGCACATGAAGAAATGACCACCTCCAACGTTTGGTTTATGTTTTATAAGCATTTTTAATTGTATTGCTTAAATCGCATTTTCTCGGCGAGCTGAGCACTTTTTCTGAATTGTGCCGCTCCCGTCACTCTGGTTAGGTTGGCATGGAAAAAAACGCTCTCGGGTGCTTTAGAGTGCCGAGTTTATTACTGCGTAATAAGAAATGACCATCTACAACGTTTGGTTTATGTTTTATAAGCATTTTTAATTTTATTGCTTAAATCGCATTTTCTCGGCGAGCTGAGCACTTTTTCTGAATTGTGCCGCTCCCGTCACTCTGGTTAGGTTGGCATCGAAAAAAACGCTCTCGGGTGCTTTAGAGTGCCGAGTTTATCACTGCGCATGAAGAAATGACCACCTCCAACGTTTGGTTTATGTTTTATAAGCATTTTTAATTTTATTGCTTAAATCGCATTTTCTCGGCGAGCTGAGCACTTTTTCTGAATTGTGCCGCTCCCGTCACTCTGGTTAGGTTGGCATGGAAAAAAACGCTCTCGGGTGCTTTAGAGTGCCGAGTTTATCACCGCGCATGAAGAAATGACCACCTCCAACGTTTGGTTTATGTTTTATAAGCATTTTTAATTTTATTGCTTAAATCGCATTTTCTCGGCGAGCTGAGCGCTTTTTCTGAATTGTGCCGCTCCCGTCACTCTGGTTAGGTTGGCATCGAATAAAACGCTCTCGGGTGCTTTAGAGTGCCGAGTTTATCACTGCGCATGAAGAAATGACCACCTCCAACGTTTGGTTTATGTTTTATAAGCATTTTTAATTTTATTGCTTAAATCGCATTTTCTCGGCGAGCTGAGCACTTTTTCTGAATTGTGCCGCTCCCGTCACTCTGGTTAGGTTGGCATGGAAAAAAACGCTCTCGGGTGCTTTAGAGTGCCGAGTTTATTACTGCGTAATAAGAAATGACCATCTACAACGTTTGGTTTATGTTTTATAAGCATTTTTAATTTTATTGCTTAAATCGCATTTTCTCGGCGAGCTGAGCACTTTTTCTGAATTGTGCCGCTCCCGTCACTCTGGTTAGGTTGGCATGGAAAAAAACGCTCTCGGGTGCTTTAGAGTGCCGAGTTTATCACTGTGCATGAAGAAATGACCACCTCCAACGTTTGGTTTATGTTTTATAAGCATTTTTAATTTTATTGCTTAAATCGCATTTTCTCGGCGAGCTGAGCACTTTTTCTGAATTGTGCCGCTCCCGTCACTCTGGTTAGGTTTGCATCGAAAAAAACGCTCTCGGGTGCTTTAGAGTGCCGAGTTTATCACTGCGCATGAAGAAATGACCACCTCCAACGTTTGGTTTATGTTTTATAAGCATTTTTAATTTTATTGCTTAAATCGCATTTTCTCGGCGAGCTGAGCACTTTTTCTGAATTGTGCCGCTCCCGTCACTCTGGTTAGGTTGGCATCGAAAAAAACGCTCTCGGGTGCTTTAGAGTGCCGAGTTTATTACTGCGTAATAAGAAATGACCATCTACAACGTTTGGTTTATGTTTTATAAGCATTTTTAATTTTATTGCTTAAATCGCATTTTCTCGGCGAGCTGAGCACTTTTTCTGAATTGTGCCGCTCCCGTCACTCTGTTTAGGTTGGCATGGAAAAAAACGCTCTCGGGTGCTTTAGAGTGCCGAGTTTATCACTGCGCATGAAGAAAAGACCACCTCCAACGTTTGGTTTATGTTTTATAAGCATTTTTAATTTTATTGCTTAAATCGCATTTTCTCGGCGAGCTGAGCGCTTTTTCTGTATTGTGCCGCTCCCGTCACTCTGGTTAGGTTGGCATCGAAAAAAACGCTCTCGGGTGCTTTAGAGTGCCGAGTTTATTACTGCGTAATAAGAAATGACCATTTACAACGTTTGGTTTATGTTTTGTAAGCATTTTTAATTTTATTGCTTAAATCGCAGTTTCTCGGCGAGCTGAGCACTTTTTCTGAATTGTGCCGCTCCCGTCACTCTGGTTAGGTTGGCATCGAAAAAAACGCTCTCGGGTGCTTTAGAGTGCCGAGTTTATCACTGTGCATGAAGAAATGACCACCTCCAACGTTTGGTTTATGTTTTATAAGCATTTTTAATTTTATTGCTTAAATCGCATTTTCTCGGCGAGCTGAGCGCTTTTTCTGAATTGTGCCGCTCCCGTCACTCTGGTTAGGTTGGCATCGAAAAAAACGCTCCCGGGTGCTTTAGAGTGCCGAGTTTATTACTGCGTAATAAGAAATGACCATCTACAACGTTTGGTTTATGTTTTATAAGCATTTATAATTTTATTGCTTAAATCGCATTTTCTCGGCGAGCTGAGCACTTTTTCTGAATTGTGCCGCTCCCGTCACTCTGGTTAGGTTGGCATCGAAAAAAACGCTCTCGGGTGCTTTAGAGTGCCGAGTTTATCACTGCGCATGAAGAAATGACCACCTCCAACGTTTGGTTTATGTTTTATAAGCATTTTTAATTTTATTGCTTAAATCGCATTTTCTCGGCGAGCTGAGCGCTTTTTCTGAATTGTGCCGCTCCCGTCACTCTGGTTAGCTTGGCATCGACAAAAAACGCTCTCGGGTGCTTTAGAGTGCCGAGTTTATCACTGCGCATGAAGAAATGACCACCTCCAACGTTTGGTTTATGTTTTATAAGCATTTTAAATTTTATTGCTTAAATTGCATTTTCTCGGCGAGCTGAGCACTTTTTCTGAATTGTGCCGCTCCCGTCACTCTGGTTAGGTTGGCATCGAAAAAAACGCTCTCGGGTGCTTTAGAGTGCCGAGTTTATCACTGCGCATGAAGAAATGACCACCTCCAACGTTTGGTTTATGTTTTATAAGCATTTTTAATTTTATTGCTTAAATCGCATTTTCTCGGCGAGCTGAGCACTTTTTCTGAATTGTGCCGCTCCCGTCACTCTGGTTAGGTTGGTACCGAAAAAAACGCTCTCGGGTGCTTTAGAGTGCCGAGTTTATCACTGTGCATGAAGAAATGACCACCTCCAACGTTTGGTTTATGTTTTATAAGCATTTTTAATTTTATTGCTTAAATCGCATTTTCTCGGCGAGCTGAGCGCTTTTTCTGAATTGTGCCGCTCCCGTCACTCTGGTTAGGTTGGCATCGAAAAAAACGCTCTCGGGTGCTTTAGAGTGCCGAGTTTATCACTGCGCATGAAGAAATGACCACCTCCAACGTTTGGTTTATGTTTTATAAGCATTTTTAATTTTATTGCTTAAATCGCATTTTCTCGGCGAGCTGAGCACTTTTTCTGAATTGTGCCGCTCCCGTCACTCTGGTTAGGTTGGCATGGAAAAAAACGCTCTCGGGTGCTTTAGAGTGCCGAGTTTATCACTGCACATGAAGAAATGACCACCTCCAACGTTTGGTTTATGTTTTATAAGCATTTTTAATTGTATTGCTTAAATCGCATTTTCTCGGCGAGCTGAGCACTTTTTCTGAATTGTGCCGCTCCCGTCACTCTGGTTAGGTTGGCATGGAAAAAAACGCTCTCGGGTGCTTTAGAGTGCCGAGTTTATCACTGCGCATGAAGAAATGACCACCTCCAACGTTTGGTTTATGTTTTATAAGCATTTTTAATTTTATTGCTTAAATCGCATTTTCTCGGCGAGCTGAGCACTTTTTCTGAATTGTGCCGCTCCCGTCACTCTGGTTAGGTTGGCATGGAAAAAAACGCTCTCGGGTGCTTTAGAGTGCCGAGTTTATTACTGCGTAATAAGAAATGACCATCTACAACGTTTGGTTTATGTTTTATAAGCATTTTTAATTTTATTGCTTAAATCGCATTTTCTCGGCGAGCTGAGCACTTTTTCTGAATTGTGCCGCTCCCGTCACTCTGGTTAGGTTGGCATGGAAAAAAACGCTCTCGGGTGCTTTAGAGTGCCGAGTTTATCACTGTGCATGAAGAAATGACCACCTCCAACGTTTGGTTTATGTTTTATAAGCATTTTTAATTTTATTGCTTAAATCGCATTTTCTCGGCGAGCTGAGCACTTTTTCTGAATTGTGCCGCTCCCGTCACTCTGGTTAGGTTGGCATCGAAAAAAACGCTCTCGGGTGCTTTAGAGTGCCGAGTTTATCACTGCGCATGAAGAAATGACCACCTCCAACGTTTGGTTTATGTTTTATAAGCATTTTTAATTTTATTGCTTAAATCGCATTTTCTCGGCGAGCTGAGCACTTTTTCTGAATTGTGCCGCTCCCGTCACTCTGGTTAGGTTGGCATCGAAAAAAACGCTCTCGGGTGCTTTAGAGTGCCGAGTTTATTACTGCGTAATAAGAAATGACCATCTACAACGTTTGGTTTATGTTTTATAAGCATTTTTAATTTTATTGCTTAAATCGCATTTTCTCGGCGAGCTGAGCACTTTTTCTGAATTGTGCCGCTCCCGTCACTCTGTTTAGGTTGGCATGGAAAAAAACGCTCTCGGGTGCTTTAGAGTGCCGAGTTTATCACTGCGCATGAAGAAAAGACCACCTCCAACGTTTGGTTTATGTTTTATAAGCATTTTTAATTTTATTGCTTAAATCGCATTTTCTCGGCGAGCTGAGCGCTTTTTCTGTATTGTGCCGCTCCCGTCACTCTGGTTAGGTTGGCATCGAAAAAAACGCTCTCGGGTGCTTTAGAGTGCCGAGTTTATTACTGCGTAATAAGAAATGACCATTTACAACGTTTGTTTATGTTTTGTAAGCATTTTTAATTTTATTGCTTAAATCGCAGTTTCTCGGCGAGCTGAGCACTTTTTCTGAATTGTGCCGCTCCCGTCACTCTGGTTAGGTTGGCATCGAAAAAAACGCTCTCGGGTGCTTTAGAGTGCCGAGTTTATCACTGTGCATGAAGAAATGACCACCTCCAACGTTTGGTTTATGTTTTATAAGCATTTTTAATTTTATTGCTTAAATCGCATTTTCTCGGCGAGCTGAGCGCTTTTTCTGAATTGTGCCGCTCAGGTCACTCTGGTTAGGTTGGCATCGAAAAAAACGCTCCCGGGTGCTTTAGAGTGCCGAGTTTATTACTGCGTAATAAGAAATGACCATCTACAACGTTTGGTTTATGTTTTATAAGCATTTATAATTTTATTGCTTAAATCGCATTTTCTCGGCGAGCTGAGCACTTTTTCTGAATTGTGCCGCTCCCGTCACTCTGGTTAGGTTGGCATCGAAAAAAACGCTCTCGGGTGCTTTAGAGTGCCGAGTTTATCACTGCGCATGAAGAAATGACCACCTCCAACGTTTGGTTTATGTTTTATAAGCATTTTTAATTTTATTGCTTAAATCGCATTTTCTCGGCGAGCTGAGCGCTTTTTCTGAATTGTGCCGCTCCCGTCACTCTGGTTAGCTTGGCATCGACAAAAAACGCTCTCGGGTGCTTTATAGTGCCGAGTTTATCACTGCGCATGAAGAAATGACCACCTCCAACGTTTGGTTTATGTTTTATAAGCATTTTTAATTTTATTGCTTAAATCGCATTTTCTCGGCGAGCTGAGCGCTTTTTCTGAATTGTGCCGCTCCCGTCACTCTGGTTAGCTTGGCATCGACAAAAAACGCTCTCGGGTGCTTTAGAGTGCCGAGTTTATCACTGCGCATGAAGAAATGACCACCTCCAACGTTTGGTTTATGTTTTATAAGCATTTTTAATTTTATTGCTTAAATCGCATTTTCTCGGCGAGCTGAGCGCTTTTTCTGAATTGTGCCGCTCCCGTCACTCTGGTTAGGTTGGCATCGAAAAAAACGCTCTCGGGTGCTTTAGAGTGCCGAGTTTATCACTGCGCATGAAGAAATGACCACCTCCAACGTTTGGTTTATGTTTTATAAGCATTTTTAATTTTATTGCTTAAATCGCATTTTCTCGGCGAGGTGAGCACTTTTTCTGAATTGTGCCGCTCCCGTCACTCTGGTTAGGTTGGCATCGAAAAAAACGCTCTCGGGTGCTTTAGAGTGCCGAGTTTATCACTGCGCATGAAGAAATGACCAACTCCAACGTTTGGTTTATGTTTTATAAGCATTTTTAATTTTATTGCTTAAATCGCATTTTCTCGGCGAGCTGAGCACTTTTTCTGAATTGTGCCGCTCCCGTCACTCTGGTTAGGTTGGCATCGAAAAAAACGCTCTCGGGTGCTTTAGAGTGCCGAGTTTATCACTGTGCATGAAGAAATGACCACCTCCAACGTTTGGTTTATGTTTTATAAGCATTTTTAATTTTATTGCTTAAATCGCATTTTCTCGGCGAGCTGAACGCTTTTTCTGAATTGTGCCGCTCCCGTCACTCTGGTTAGGTTGGCATCGAAAAAAACGCTCTCGGGTGCTTTAGAGTGCCGAGTTTATTACTGCGTAATAAGAAATGACCATCTACAACGTTTGGTTTATGTTTTATAAGCATTTTTAATTTTATTGCTTAAATCGCATTTTCTCGGCGAGCTGAGCACTTTTTCTGAATTGTGCCGCTCCCGTCACTCTGGTTAGGTTGGCATGGAAAAAAACGCTCTCGGGTGCTTTAGAGTGCCGAGTTTATCACTGCGCATGAAGAAATGACCACCTCCAACGTTTGGTTTATGTTTTATAAGCATTTTTAATTTTATTGCTTAAATCGCATTTTCTCGGCTAGCTGAGCACTTTTTCTGAATTGTGCCGCTCCCGTCACTCTGGTTAGGTTGGCATGGAAAAAAACGCTCTCGGGTGCTTTAGAGTGCCGAGTTTATCACTGCGCATGAAGAAATGGCCACCTCCAACGTTTGGTTTATGTTTTATAAGCATTTTTAATTTTATTGCTTAAATCGCATTTTCTCGGCGAGCTGAGCACTTTTTCTGAATTGTGCCGCTCCCGTCACTCTGGTTAGGTTGGCATGGAAAAAAACGCTCTCGGGTGCTTTAGAGTGCCGAGTTTATCACTGCGCATGAAGAAATGACCACCTCCAACGTTTGGTTTATGTTTTATAAGCATTTTTAATTTTATTGCTTAAATCGCATTTTCTCGGCGAGCTGAGCACTTTTTCTGAATTGTGCCGCTCCCGTCACTCTGGTTAGGTTGGCATGGAAAAAAACGCTCTCGGGTGCTTTAGAGTGCCGAGTTTATCACTGCGCATGAAGAAATGGCCACCTCCAACGTTTGGTTTATGTTTTATAAGCATTTTTAATTTTATTGCTTAAATCGCATTTTCTCGGCGAGCTGAGCACTTTTTCTGAATTGTGCCGCTCCCGTCACTCTGGTTAGGTTGGCATGGAAAAAAACGCTCTCGGGTGCTTTAGAGTGCCGAGTTTATCACTGCGCATGAAGAAATGGCCACCTCCAACGTTTGGTTTATGTTTTATAAGCATTTTTAATTTTATTGCTTAAATCGCATTTTCTCGGCGAGCTGAGCACTTTTTCTGAATTGTGCCGCTCCCGTCACTCTGGTTAGGTTGGCATGGAAAAAAACGCTCTCGGGTGCTTTAGAGTGCCGAGTTTATCACTGCGCATGAAGAAATGACCACCTCCAACGTTTGGTTTATGTTTTATAAGCATTTTTAATTTTATTGCTTAAATCGCATTTTCTCGGCGAGCTGAGCACTTTTTCTGAATTGTGCCGCTCCCGTCACTCTGGTTAGGTTGGCATCGAAAAAAACGCTCTCGGGTGCTTTAGAGTGCCGAGTTTATCACCGCGCATGAAGAAATGACCACCTCCAACGTTTGGTTTATGTTTTATAAGCATTTTTAATTTTATTGCTTAAATCGCATTTTCTCGGCGAGCTGAGCGCTTTTTCAGAATTGTGCCGCTCCCGTCACTCTGGTTAGGTTGGCATCGAAAAAAACGCTCTCGGGTGCTTTAGAGTGCCGAGTTTATCACTGCGCATGAAGAAATGACCACCTCCAACGTTTGGTTTATGTTTTATAAGCATTTTTAATTTTATTGCTTAAATCGCATTTTCTCGGCGAGCTGAGCACTTTTTCTGAATTGTGCCGCTCCCGTAACTCTGGTTAGGTTGGCATCAAATAAAACGCTCTCGGGTGCTTTAGAGTGCCGAGTTTATCACTGCGCATGAAGAAATGACCACCTCCAACGTTTGGTTTATGTTTTATAAGCATTTTTAATTTTATTGCTTAAATCGCATTTTCTCGGCGAGCTGAGCACTTTTTCTGAATTGTGCCGCTCCCGTCACTCTGGTTAGGTTGGCATGGAAAAAAACGCTCTCGGGTGCTTTAGAGTGCCGAGTTTATCACTGCGCATGAAGAAATGACCACCTCCAACGTTTGGTTTATGTTTTATAAGCATTTTTAATTTTATTGCTTAAATCGCATTTTCTCGGCGAGCTGAGCACTTTTTCTGAATTTTGCCGCTCCCGTCACTCTGGTTAGGTTGGCATGGAAAAAAACGCTCTCGGGTGCTTTAGAGTGCCGAGTTTATTACTGCGTAATAAGAAATGACCATCTACAACGTTTGGTTTATGTTTTATAAGCATTTTAAATTTTATTGCTTAAATTGCATTTTCTCGGCGAGCTGAGCACTTTTTCTGAATTGTGCCGCTCCCGTCACTCTGGTTAGGTTGGCATCGAAAAAAACGCTCTCGGGTGCTTTAGAGTGCCGAGTTTATCACTGCGCATGAAGAAATGACCACCTCCAACGTTTGGTTTATGTTTTATAAGCATTTTTAATTTTATTGCTTAAATCGCATTTTCTCGGCGAGCTGAGCACTTTTTCTGAATTGTGCCGCTCCCGTCACTCTGGTTAGGTTGGTACCGAAAAAAACGCTCTCGGGTGCTTTAGAGTGCCGAGTTTATCACTGTGCATGAAGAAATGACCACCTCCAACGTTTGGTTTATGTTTTATAAGCATTTTTAATTTTATTGCTTAAATCGCATTTTCTCGGCGAGCTGAGCGCTTTTTCTGAATTGTGCCGCTCCCGTCACTCTGGTTAGGTTGGCATCGAAAAAAACGCTCTCGGGTGCTTTAAAGTGCCGAGTTTATCACTGCGCATGAAGAAATGACCACCTCCAACGTTTGGTTTATGTTTTATAAGCATTTTTAATTTTATTGCTTAAATCGCATTTTCTCGGCGAGCTGAGCACTTTTTCTGAATTGTGCCGCTCCCGTCACTCTGGTTAGGTTGGCATGGAAAAAAACGCTCTCGGGTGCTTTAGAGTGCCGAGTTTATCACTGCACATGAAGAAATGACCACCTCCAACGTTTGGTTTATGTTTTATAAGCATTTTTAATTGTATTGCTTAAATCGCATTTTCTCGGCGAGCTGAGCACTTTTTCTGAATTGTGCCGCTCCCGTCACTCTGGTTAGGTTGGCATGGAAAAAAACGCTCTCGGGTGCTTTAGAGTGCCGAGTTTATTACTGCGTAATAAGAAATGACCATCTACAACGTTTGGTTTATGTTTTATAAGCATTTTTAATTTTATTGCTTAAATCGCATTTTCTCGGCGAGCTGAGCACTTTTTCTGAATTGTGCCGCTCCCGTCACTCTGGTTAGGTTGGCATCGAAAAAAACGCTCTCGGGTGCTTTAGAGTGCCGAGTTTATCACTGCGCATGAAGAAATGACCACCTCCAACGTTTGGTTTATGTTTTATAAGCATTTTTAATTTTATTGCTTAAATCGCATTTTCTCGGCGAGCTGAGCACTTTTTCTGAATTGTGCCGCTCCCGTCACTCTGGTTAGGTTGGCATGGAAAAAAACGCTCTCGGGTGCTTTAGAGTGCCGAGTTTATCACCGCGCATGAAGAAATGACCACCTCCAACGTTTGGTTTATGTTTTATAAGCATTTTTAATTTTATTGCTTAAATCGCATTTTCTCGGCGAGCTGAGCGCTTTTTCTGAATTGTGCCGCTCCCGTCACTCTGGTTAGGTTGGCATCGAATAAAACGCTCTCGGGTGCTTTAGAGTGCCGAGTTTATCACTGCGCATGAAGAAATGACCACCTCCAACGTTTGGTTTATGTTTTATAAGCATTTTTAATTTTATTGCTTAAATCGCATTTTCTCGGCGAGCTGAGCACTTTTTCTGAATTGTGCCGCTCCCGTCACTCTGGTTAGGTTGGCATGGAAAAAAACGCTCTCGGGTGCTTTAGAGTGCCGAGTTTATTACTGCGTAATAAGAAATGACCATCTACAACGTTTGGTTTATGTTTTATAAGCATTTTTAATTTTATTGCTTAAATCGCATTTTCTCGGCGAGCTGAGCACTTTTTCTGAATTGTGCCGCTCCCGTCACTCTGGTTAGGTTGGCATGGAAAAAAACGCTCTCGGGTGCTTTAGAGTGCCGAGTTTATCACTGTGCATGAAGAAATGACCACCTCCAACGTTTGGTTTATGTTTTATAAGCATTTTTAATTTTATTGCTTAAATCGCATTTTCTCGGCGAGCTGAGCACTTTTTCTGAATTGTGCCGCTCCCGTCACTCTGGTTAGGTTTGCATCGAAAAAAACGCTCTCGGGTGCTTTAGAGTGCCGAGTTTATCACTGCGCATGAAGAAATGACCACCTCCAACGTTTGGTTTATGTTTTATAAGCATTTTTAATTTTATTGCTTAAATCGCATTTTCTCGGCGAGCTGAGCACTTTTTCTGAATTGTGCCGCTCCCGTCACTCTGGTTAGGTTGGCATCGAAAAAAACGCTCTCGGGTGCTTTAGAGTGCCGAGTTTATTACTGCGTAATAAGAAATGACCATCTACAACGTTTGGTTTATGTTTTATAAGCATTTTTAATTTTATTGCTTAAATCGCATTTTCTCGGCGAGCTGAGCACTTTTTCTGAATTGTGCCGCTCCCGTCACTCTGTTTAGGTTGGCATGGAAAAAAACGCTCTCGGGTGCTTTAGAGTGCCGAGTTTATCACTGCGCATGAAGAAAAGACCACCTCCAACGTTTGGTTTATGTTTTATAAGCATTTTTAATTTTATTGCTTAAATCGCATTTTCTCGGCGAGCTGAGCGCTTTTTCTGTATTGTGCCGCTCCCGTCACTCTGGTTAGGTTGGCATCGAAAAAAACGCTCTCGGGTGCTTTAGAGTGCCGAGTTTATTACTGCGTAATAAGAAATGACCATTTACAACGTTTGGTTTATGTTTTGTAAGCATTTTTAATTTTATTGCTTAAATCGCAGTTTCTCGGCGAGCTGAGCACTTTTTCTGAATTGTGCCGCTCCCGTCACTCTGGTTAGGTTGGCATCGAAAAAAACGCTCTCGGGTGCTTTAGAGTGCCGAGTTTATCACTGTGCATGAAGAAATGACCACCTCCAACGTTTGGTTTATGTTTTATAAGCATTTTTAATTTTATTGCTTAAATCGCATTTTCTCGGCGAGCTGAGCGCTTTTTCTGAATTGTGCCGCTCCCGTCACTCTGGTTAGGTTGGCATCGAAAAAAACGCTCCCGGGTGCTTTAGAGTGCCGAGTTTATTACTGCGTAATAAGAAATGACCATCTACAACGTTTGGTTTATGTTTTATAAGCATTTATAATTTTATTGCTTAAATCGCATTTTCTCGGCGAGCTGAGCACTTTTTCTGAATTGTGCCGCTCCCGTCACTCTGGTTAGGTTGGCATCGAAAAAAACGCTCTCGGGTGCTTTAGAGTGCCGAGTTTATCACTGCGCATGAAGAAATGACCACCTCCAACGTTTGGTTTATGTTTTATAAGCATTTTTAATTTTATTGCTTAAATCGCATTTTCTCGGCGAGCTGAGCGCTTTTTCTGAATTGTGCCGCTCCCGTCACTCTGGTTAGCTTGGCATCGACAAAAAACGCTCTCGGGTGCTTTAGAGTGCCGAGTTTATCACTGCGCATGAAGAAATGACCACCTCCAACGTTTGGTTTATGTTTTATAAGCATTTTAAATTTTATTGCTTAAATTGCATTTTCTCGGCGAGCTGAGCGCTTTTTCTGAATTGTGCCGCTCCCGTCACTCTGGTTAGGTTGGCATCGAAAAAAACGCTCTCGGGTGCTTTAGAGTGCCGAGTTTATCACTGCGCATGAAGAAATGACCACCTCCAACGTTTGGTTTATGTTTTATAAGCATTTTTAATTTTATTGCTTAAATCGCATTTTCTCGGCGAGCTGAGCACTTTTTCTGAATTGTGCCGCTCCCGTCACTCTGGTTAGGTTGGTACCGAAAAAAACGCTCTCGGGTGCTTTAGAGTGCCGAGTTTATCACTGTGCATGAAGAAATGACCACCTCCAACGTTTGGTTTATGTTTTATAAGCATTTTTAATTTTATTGCTTAAATCGCATTTTCTCGGCGAGCTGAGCGCTTTTTCTGAATTGTGCCGCTCCCGTCACTCTGGTTAGGTTGGCATCGAAAAAAACGCTCTCGGGTGCTTTAGAGTGCCGAGTTTATCACTGCGCATGAAGAAATGACCACCTCCAACGTTTGGTTTATGTTTTATAAGCATTTTTAATTTTATTGCTTAAATCGCATTTTCTCGGCGAGCTGAGCACTTTTTCTGAATTGTGCCGCTCCCGTCACTCTGGTTAGGTTGGCATGGAAAAAAACGCTCTCGGGTGCTTTAGAGTGCCGAGTTTATCACTGCACATGAAGAAATGACCACCTCCAACGTTTGGTTTATGTTTTATAAGCATTTTTAATTGTATTGCTTAAATCGCATTTTCTCGGCGAGCTGAGCACTTTTTCTGAATTGTGCCGCTCCCGTCACTCTGGTTAGGTTGGCATGGAAAAAAACGCTCTCGGGTGCTTTAGAGTGCCGAGTTTATCACTGCGCATGAAGAAATGACCACCTCCAACGTTTGGTTTATGTTTTATAAGCATTTTTAATTTTATTGCTTAAATCGCATTTTCTCGGCGAGCTGAGCACTTTTTCTGAATTGTGCCGCTCCCGTCACTCTGGTTAGGTTGGCATGGAAAAAAACGCTCTCGGGTGCTTTAGAGTGCCGAGTTTATTACTGCGTAATAAGAAATGACCATCTACAACGTTTGGTTTATGTTTTATAAGCATTTTTAATTTTATTGCTTAAATCGCATTTTCTCGGCGAGCTGAGCACTTTTTCTGAATTGTGCCGCTCCCGTCACTCTGGTTAGGTTGGCATGGAAAAAAACGCTCTCGGGTGCTTTAGAGTGCCGAGTTTATCACTGTGCATGAAGAAATGACCACCTCCAACGTTTGGTTTATGTTTTATAAGCATTTTTAATTTTATTGCTTAAATCGCATTTTCTCGGCGAGCTGAGCACTTTTTCTGAATTGTGCCGCTCCCGTCACTCTGGTTAGGTTGGCATCGAAAAAAACGCTCTCGGGTGCTTTAGAGTGCCGAGTTTATCACTGCGCATGAAGAAATGACCACCTCCAACGTTTGGTTTATGTTTTATAAGCATTTTTAATTTTATTGCTTAAATCGCATTTTCTCGGCGAGCTGAGCACTTTTTCTGAATTGTGCCGCTCCCGTCACTCTGGTTAGGTTGGCATCGAAAAAAACGCTCTCGGGTGCTTTAGAGTGCCGAGTTTATTACTGCGTAATAAGAAATGACCATCTACAACGTTTGGTTTATGTTTTATAAGCATTTTTAATTTTATTGCTTAAATCGCATTTTCTCGGCGAGCTGAGCACTTTTTCTGAATTGTGCCGCTCCCGTCACTCTGTTTAGGTTGGCATGGAAAAAAACGCTCTCGGGTGCTTTAGAGTGCCGAGTTTATCACTGCGCATGAAGAAAAGACCACCTCCAACGTTTGGTTTATGTTTTATAAGCATTTTTAATTTTATTGCTTAAATCGCATTTTCTCGGCGAGCTGAGCGCTTTTTCTGTATTGTGCCGCTCCCGTCACTCTGGTTAGGTTGGCATCGAAAAAAACGCTCTCGGGTGCTTTAGAGTGCCGAGTTTATTACTGCGTAATAAGAAATGACCATTTACAACGTTTGGTTTATGTTTTGTAAGCATTTTTAATTTTATTGCTTAAATCGCAGTTTCTCGGCGAGCTGAGCACTTTTTCTGAATTGTGCCGCTCCCGTCACTCTGGTTAGGTTGGCATCGAAAAAAACGCTCTCGGGTGCTTTAGAGTGCCGAGTTTATCACTGTGCATGAAGAAATGACCACCTCCAACGTTTGGTTTATGTTTTATAAGCATTTTTAATTTTATTGCTTAAATCGCATTTTCTCGGCGAGCTGAGCGCTTTTTCTGAATTGTGCCGCTCCCGTCACTCTGGTTAGGTTGGCATCGAAAAAAACGCTCCCGGGTGCTTTAGAGTGCCGAGTTTATTACTGCGTAATAAGAAATGACCATCTACAACGTTTGGTTTATGTTTTATAAGCATTTATAATTTTATTGCTTAAATCGCATTTTCTCGGCGAGCTGAGCACTTTTTCTGAATTGTGCCGCTCCCGTCACTCTGGTTAGGTTGGCATCGAAAAAAACGCTCTCGGGTGCTTTAGAGTGCCGAGTTTATCACTGCGCATGAAGAAATGACCACCTCCAACGTTTGGTTTATGTTTTATAAGCATTTTTAATTTTATTGCTTAAATCGCATTTTCTCGGCGAGCTGAGCGCTTTTTCTGAATTGTGCCGCTCCCGTCACTCTGGTTAGCTTGGCATCGACAAAAAACGCTCTCGGGTGCTTTAGAGTGCCGAGTTTATCACTGCGCATGAAGAAATGACCACCTCCAACGTTTGGTTTATGTTTTATAAGCATTTTAAATTTTATTGCTTAAATTGCATTTTCTCGGCGAGCTGAGCACTTTTTCTGAATTGTGCCGCTCCCGTCACTCTGGTTAGGTTGGCATCGAAAAAAACGCTCTCGGGTGCTTTAGAGTGCCGAGTTTATCACTGCGCATGAAGAAATGACCACCTCCAACGTTTGGTTTATGTTTTATAAGCATTTTTAATTTTATTGCTTAAATCGCATTTTCTCGGCGAGCTGAGCACTTTTTCTGAATTGTGCCGCTCCCGTCACTCTGGTTAGGTTGGTACCGAAAAAAACGCTCTCGGGTGCTTTAGAGTGCCGAGTTTATCACTGTGCATGAAGAAATGACCACCTCCAACGTTTGGTTTATGTTTTATAAGCATTTTTAATTTT
The DNA here is from genome assembly GCF_033458585.1 of Syngnathus typhle. Taxonomy (NCBI): domain Eukaryota; kingdom Metazoa; phylum Chordata; class Actinopteri; order Syngnathiformes; family Syngnathidae; genus Syngnathus; species Syngnathus typhle. Next base: position 72,757 of record NW_026872075.1, read on the forward strand.
ATTGCTTAAATCGCATTTTCTCGGCGAGCTGAGCGCTTTTTCTGAATTGTGCCGCTCCCGTCACTCTGGTTAGGTTGGCATCGAAAAAAACGCTCTCGGGTGCTTTAGAGTGCCGAGTTTATCACTGCGCATGAAGAAATGACCACCTCCAACGTTTGGTTTATGTTTTATAAGCATTTTTAATTTTATTGCTTAAATCGCATTTTCTCGGCGAGCTGAGCACTTTTTCTGAATTGTGCCGCTCCCGTCACTCTGGTTAGGTTGGCATGGAAAAAAACGCTCTCGGGTGCTTTAGAGTGCCGAGTTTATCACTGCACATGAAGAAATGACCACCTCCAACGTTTGGTTTATGTTTTATAAGCATTTTTAATTGTATTGCTTAAATCGCATTTTCTCGGCGAGCTGAGCACTTTTTCTGAATTGTGCCGCTCCCGTCACTCTGGTTAGGTTGGCATGGAAAAAAACGCTCTCGGGTGCTTTAGAGTGCCGAGTTTATCACTGCGCATGAAGAAATGACCACCTCCAACGTTTGGTTTATGTTTTATAAGCATTTTTAATTTTATTGCTTAAATCGCATTTTCTCGGCGAGCTGAGCACTTTTTCTGAATTGTGCCGCTCCCGTCACTCTGGTTAGGTTGGCATGGAAAAAAACGCTCTCGGGTGCTTTAGAGTGCCGAGTTTATTACTGCGTAATAAGAAATGACCATCTACAACGTTTGGTTTATGTTTTATAAGCATTTTTAATTTTATTGCTTATGTTAGATAAATTGTATATATATGTTATCATGCGTTCCCTAATGAGTACTTATTAATAAGTTATTGCGCAGAATGCTTGCTGTTTCGCCTTGCAGACGTCCACCAGTCCACAACAAGTCATACGATGCTGTCTGGGGCTTCCTGACCTTCTACACCTCTGGGAATCCAAGAAAGTTGCTGATAGCTCAATCTACTCTGTTGATGTCTGCACATGGCATTCTGTCCTTGCACTCCTTTCCCATGGCGTCCTGTCTGTAACTACTTGTTTCACATAGAATTTTGTCATGACGTCTTGTCTGTGACTACTTGTTTATGTCCTTGCGCTCCTTTATTTTCTCATGACGTCTTGTGAGCACTTGTTTTACATAGCATTTTGTCCTTGCGCTCTTTTTGTTTCTCATGAGACTAGGCCATGCTTTCCCCCCCCCACCTGTTAGGGGCTAGTCTCACATTGTAGGTAGGGCATCCCAAAATAAAAAGAGCGAGGGGTGTGACAGATCTTTAGTGTATTTTGGACTGCTGTAAGTCTGGTTGCACTCCTCGCGAGAAAAGACTCAACATTCTGCCTCACTGGTTTTGTCTGCTGATCCTTTTGCTGATTTTGAACCTGACAGATTTTTGGGGGCTCGTCCGGGATCTCAATAGACCTACTTCGGGTTCCGGCTGACTTTTCGACGCAGGGCAAGTCCTTGGCCAAGGCATATAAAGGAAACCCTTTTCACGGGGCTGACTCGATCAGTCAGCTGGACGCCGGAGTGGTTGACGAGATCGTCCGAGGGAAAGGCCCAGCGGACTGTGAGTATGAATGTTGATTCTGTTGAAAGGAATGAAAGTGTAGTGGCAAGAGGTCACTTGAAACCTTGACAATTCTAGACCCTATCAAGTGCATATTTAGAGACAGTTAAATTCTGTATGGGATGCTGGAGTCCCCTGACGTAAACGTCAGTTAAATTCCACAGGAGGGCAGACTCCTCTGTTTTCTAAAGAAATAAAGAAGTACAGGTAGTTGGAGCAGTTAAATCCCGCTGAGGTGTGGTGGGGCCTCCTCACTAACCTTCCTACTGTGTTAGTTTTCTGCTGCCATCTGTGGTGGGTTTTCCTTATCCCTTGTTTAGCTGGTTTGGCTTCTTTCTCCGTGAAAAGATAGGTTTTATATTTACTTTGGGAAAAAGGTAAAGATAAGTTTTCCTTACACAATAGGAAGGTTAAAGAGTTGTTAAAATCCACTGGAGGGCGGGCTCCCCTGCTTGCCTGTGAGACGATAGGAATGCGCATTGTGTGTGTGTGTGCGTGTGTATGGTTTGACTGAGAGTGACCTCATTTGAGCTCTGATTTGAGGTTTGAGTCCTCTGTATAAACACGCAGGAGTGTAAACAGTGGCTTGGTGTGGACGAAAGCAAGGATTCTCCGTTTCCTCCGGAGACCCACCACACATCGAACATTTATCCACTGTCCTGTGAACTAAATTGGCTTTAGGACACTGCGGGTGCCATTCAAATTGCCAAATCCGTAAACTAAACAAATAAATCATGGGGACAGCAAATAGCAAGCAAAAGCCGCTGCCCCGACATGAATTGAAATGCAAAGATTGGACATTGATGGAAGAAGTTGACCCCGAAAATGTAAAATATCTTGACAAATGGATAACCGATTACAAATTTGACGGTCAGCTGAAAATAAATTCGTTGAATAACCTAAAGCAATCAATTGATGCTAAATGTGGTGTAAAGAGGAATAACGACGGATATCATCTAATAGTAAAATGGGAATTGGAGGCTGAGAAGAGAAAATGTGGGCAGATAAGAGAAAGACTGAGAGATAAGGAAGACGGAGGAAAGATAAAAAAGAACTTGTTGTTGCACAGGCAGGAGGATGATGAGACAGTGTCAGCGCGGGCTCGCTTGAAGGCCAAAGCTGACGATGCGATGAATGAGGATGAAAAAAAATGATCAATCTATAAAGACGGAGATTGCAGCACGCCAAAGTGAACCAATTTTCCCGTCTCTGTACCCCAAATTACCAAGCACAAATCATCCTCCTGAGTATGGTGCTTCTGCTCGTGGTATGTTGACGCGGAGCCGTGCTCGTGGTGTGTTGACGCGGGGCCGTGCTAAGTTGGTTCCTTCGGCTGACGCAGACGCATACCCGATGATTGAAGTGGCAAATCCTCATGATGAGGGAGGACCCACAATTTTAGTATACAGAACATGGACCCACGCTGATATAAAATCAGCAATTGAGGGTATAGCGTTGCCCACTGAAGATGTTAATCAATATTGTACCGACATGAGACAACTCATTGCTTCATACAATTTGAGAGGCGATGAAGTGCAACAGGTTTTTATGGCATCTTTAACCAAACATTGGGCAAGCGTTAAAGGCACCTGGGATCCCTTTGATTCCCGGGGCCGTCCATTGGAATGTAACGGGGTGCCATTACAAAGAGAAATTGACCAACTATTGGGCAGGATCAAAATAAAATTTGAACGTAGAGCAAATTACACAGACATTGGCCGAACCAAACAAAAAGAAGATGAGTTGTTTGAAGACTTTAGGCACAGACTCGAGAGAGTGTTCAAGGCCAATAGTGGCTTGGAGCATGGAACTGATGTTTATGACCAACAACTCAAAAACGCTCTACATGCAAATTCGCGACCAGCAATCCAGAGCTGGATCACTAAACATATGATCACTTTCCCGACATCTACCTTGCCACAGTTCATTGATCATGCTATACACGCCGAAAAAGTTGTCAATGCAAAAAGAGCAAAAGAGAAGGGGAAAATGGGCACCGTGTTTTTTGTTAAAGGAGAGCAGTCTGAGATGTTTTATCAAAATAAGACCTTCGAACCGCGCCTGGAGGGGCGTGGTCGTAGCAAATTCCGTGGCAAGGGTAGAGGGGGGTACAGTCGTGATTCTCCCAATTATGGAACAAATGACCAGCCCGCTTCAGGTCAGTCAAGACGGTACAATGCTGGACCTCCCGTTTGCTGGTCATGTGGGAAAACAGGCCATATAGCAAGAAACTGCCCAGATAATCACAAGGGTGGGAGTAGACCTCCCTTATGACTGGCCGAAGGTCAAAATACAGTTGAAACAACTGTCTTGCCAACAGCTCCCCCTGTTGATGTAGATTTGAACATTCAAGATTTGTTGATGAACAATGTTGAGAAGCCAGTGATAACTCTATTCGTAAACGGGACTCCAATAACCTTTTTGTGTGACTCAGGGGCATGTGTGACCACGTGTCGTGACATACCTGCAGATGTGCAAAGTAACGGTAGATCCTTTTGGGTGAGAGCAGCGAATGGGCTGGCAACCCCAGTTCCCCAGTCTCGACCAGTTTGGATACGGGACCCAGAAGGGGGAAGTTGTTGCATTCCCATTTTGCTGATGCCCAGTTGCCCTATTAATTTGCTAGGTAGAGACGCTCTCACTGCCCTTGGGCTTTCCCTTGTGTCTCTTAATGGTCAAATTGCTGTCAAAAGGCGACACCAGTTACAGATATTTGGCCAATTTCACTGCTACTATTTTTATTCATTGGATTTGGCTGACGCAGAAGTGATGGAATTTGGTTCCCCTCTTTTGGCCCGTGTGGCCACCCTTTTGCGCTGCCCTGAACAAGCAATGGAAGCCAATCAACTACACATAACTATGTGGCATAAAGACACACCGGGTCCTGATCACAACTACGAGAACATGCTTGAGGCTGCTACACCTGCCACCTTGACAACTTCTTTCCTTCTGCACGATGGTGAGAGCCGTGCTTGTGTAGTCATACAAGCGGCTCCCCCTGCTGTGCAGAAGTTACACGTGTCTCCCACTCCGCTCCACATCTCTCTCTACAGGCCTCACACCGCAGCCTGGCAGAGTTTAGGATTTATGGCTGGTGATGCCTTGGCAGCTTCTGACTGGACTCAGGTTAATCCTGACTCCTTTTACAGTCCTTCCACCAAGCTCTTCAAACAAAATATGACTAAAGCCTTGTCATTCATTAGTGGAATCCACGCTGATCCTGGTGTTGAGCAAACACCCTCATCTTGAGATTATGTGTTGACGTCCGATGACGAGCACATCCTCGCTGAGGTCCCAAGTCATCTTTGGTCTGCGGGTCCTTCTGACGTTGGTTTAGTGAAAGGTGCGCTTCCTGTTGTCATAAGACCTAAAACTGAATACCGCCCTTGTGTGAGGCAGTATCCTTTAAAACCTGATGCCTTACAGGGTATAGCACCTGTTATTTCTGATTTATTAAAAGCAGGTGTCATCGTTCCTTGCCCGGATTCTCCTTGCAATACCCCAATTTTCCCTGTAAAGAAGGCACCCCCTTCTGTGGGGTGGAGAATGGTGCAAGACTTGCAAGCTGTAAACAATGCTGTTATTCAGAGAGCACCTTGTGTCCCTGACCCGCATACTTTGTTGAATTCATTGACACCTGATGCGGAAATCTTCACAGTGATTGACATTAGCAATGCTTTTTTCTCTGTCCCTATTGCAAAAGAGAGTCAGTTTTGGTTTGCGTTTACATATGCTGGCTCAAGGTACACCTTTTCAAGGTTACCACAAGGGTACTGTGAAAGCCCGACAATTTACTCCCAGGTGATGGCAGCCAGCATGGCTAAATTTGTCCCGCCAATGGGAAGTCAGATCTTGCTTTATGTTGATGACATTTTGATAGCATCTCCTGATTTTGCCTCTTGCCAAAAAGACACGCTTGCAGTGCTGCATCACTTGGCAAGTGAAGGCCACAAGGTCAGCAAGAACAAGCTTCAACTGTGGTCCGCTGAAATTAAGTATCTAGGCCACAATCTAAGTTCCCAAGGTCGATCCATAATTGAAAGCAGAAAAGCCTCTATTTTACAAGCTCCTAAGCCACTAACAAAGAAGCAAATGATGTCTTTTTTGGGTCTCACAGGTTATTGTAGAAACTGGATACTTGATTATGCCCAAATTGTTGCTCCTCTGTCCAAATTGATGTATGTGGAAGACATCTCAATGTCCGCTCACTTAAAATGGACTCCTGAAGCCGAGGATGCTTTTGTTTTGATCAAACAGGCTTTGGTCTCCAGCTCCACTCTAGCCTTACCCGACTATGATAAGGTGTTTGTCCAGACTGTTGACTGCAAAGGTCATTACATGACCTCTGTTTTGCTCCAATCACATGGCTCAAAATTGCGTCCTATTGCTTTTTATTCCTCTAAACTGGACAGTGTTGCATGTGCTCTCCCACCATGCGTGAGGGCCGTGGTGGCAGCCTCCATGGCTGTGGAGAGCAGTGCTGGTGTTGTGTTATTTCATCCTTTAACACTGAAAGTTCCTCATGCTGTCTCGGCTCTTCTGCTACAGACTAATATGACCTTTCTGTCGCCTGCGCGTCATCTTTCTTGCATGGCTACGTTGCTGTCTCAGCCGCATCTGACCGTTGAAAGATGCACGACACTCAATCCTGCCACTCTCATTCCCCTTCCTGACGATGGCGAATTCCATGATTGTGTCGATGCTGCCCAACAGATTGCAAAGGCTCGGCCTGATTTGGAAGATACGCCTCTGCCAGATGGTCATGTGGTTTTTGTTGATGGGTCTTCTAAGAAGAATGAATCTGGTGTGACCCTTACTGGGTATGCCATTGTTACTGCCGACGTGGTTTTGGAGGCTGCTAAACTGCCATCCAATATGTCGGCACAGGCCGCTGAGCTCATTGCTTTGACTGGGGCCTGCAAATTGTTTGCAAACAAGTCCGTCACTATCTGGACTGATAGTCAGTATGCTTTTGCTACAGTGCATGTTTTTGCTCAGCAGTGGAGCAACCGTGGCATGATAACTTCTACAGGGAAGCCCGTCTCCCATTCCGCTATACTAACTCAACTTTTGGATGCTGTCCAGCTGCCTTTAAAGGTAGCGGTTTGCAAGTGTGCTGCTCACACTGCGGGCTCTGATCCTGTTTCTCTCGGTAATGCTTTTGCTGACAAATCCGCTAAGGCCGCTGCGGAAGGCCTGCTTCATGTCCTCTCGTCTCTCACGGCTCATGATTCAATGTCACACATCTCCCCTGATGTGTTGCTTGACATGCAGTCTCAGAGCCCCTCCCAGGAACGACTCTCTTCGGAAAAGCGGGGTGCAACTAAAAACACCGATGGTCTTTTTGTGTGACCTTTGGGCAAACCTGTCTTGCCTCGTAGCTTGTTCAAATGGGCTGCTATTTCAAGTCACGGGGTCACCCATGTCTCGGCGGGAGGTATGGTGAAACAAGTCGAGGCTATTTATACAACATACGGCTTTGCCGCTTTTTCACAACGATTTTGCAGAGCGTGTTTGATCTGTGCTAAACATAACCCACAAGGCAATTTAAGACCTCAGAGAGGGAAATTCCCGACTCCATTGTACCCGTTTCAGACAATACATATGGATTATATCCAATTACATAAATGTGAAGGGAAAGAATATTGATTGGTCATAATAGACGCATTTTCTAAATAGGTAGAAATATTTCCTACCAAACATGCAGATGCACTCACAGTGGCAAAAGCCTTATGCAAAGACATCATTCCAAGGTACGGTATTCCAGAAACAATTTATAGCGACAATGGTCCACATTTTGTAAATCAAATAGTGCATAACATTGGGAGAATGTTCCACATAAATGTAAAGAACCATTGTTCATACAGACCGCAATCCGCTGGCCTGGTTGAGAGAGCGAACCAGTCTATAAAAAACAGATTAAAGAAATGTATGGAAGAAACAAAACGACCGTGGACTCAGTGTTTAGACCTGGTTAAAATGTACATAAATATTACAAGCACAACAGGGCTAACTCCTTATGAAACTATGTTTGGGAGACCTTACAGGCTTCCTCAGTTCAAAAACACATGGGAGATCCCCGAGGAAGCCACGTTAGCTGATTACATGAGGAAAATGTTGGAACGTCAAAAGAATCTAACCAATAACACTGATGATGAACCCATTTCTCTGCAGGAAGACCCCAAAGTGGTACCGGGAGACTGGGTTTTGATCAGGAGTATCAAGAGGAAGAATTGGCATTCACCCAAGTGGGGAGGTCCCTTTTTGGTACTACTCACGACACCTAATGCTTTAAAAATAGCCGAACGCAACACGTGGATTCATTTAACTCATTGTAAAAAAGTGATCTCCGCAGACCCAACCTAAGTACGGAAGGTGAGCAAAGTCTGGTAATAGTGCCTGATCCTGGTGCCAAGATCCAGGGTTGACACGAAAGCTAGCAGAAGCCGATTTCCAAGACACCAACCCGAAGCTCAGGGTGTTGACTCTGGGGAGATCCAAAACATGAGCATTAGAGAGTCATTTGGTGAGTGCTTTAATCGGGCTGTAGCCTGCGCGAAGTCTACCATGTGCTTTTGGTTGTTTTTGCTGGTTTGTGTTACCATTATATTTTTTTCGGGGGTTACTTTATCTGGAGGGATAGAGTACCATGAGCCTCGCACATTATTCTCTCAGGCGGCTGCTAACGCTAATTCTAGTCGATGTGGCTCATGGGGAGAACTTGCTAGACATAAGCGCGACACTAAATCCCCTTTTGGTCATGTTGTTTGTGTTCCAGGAGCCGTCCGTGTTCCAACCTGTGTACCATGGCTTTTGTCTTGGGCTTATAATAACTCATTAATGTTTACTGTGGCTCCTAACACATCTTCTTCTATTATTTTACCTTTGAAAAGTTTGAAAGGGTTTCGTAATGGTCGCCCCACTACTGGAGATAGATGGCTCGGGTATTGGTGGTATTTAACTGGCCACCCGGTTAACACCGGCTGGGGCACCCTTGTCACCACGCAAATGCGAGGGTATTGGCCCTCTGGTTCCAGTGACGAGGCTGTGTTCTTTGCTAAACGAGTGACTTTGATAAATCGGGGCCCCTTTTTTGCCCATTGCTCGTTGTGATATTTGGTTTTGGTGTAATAGTAACAAACTTTATGATAGGTTGCCTTTCGACAGCGCTGGAATTTGCGCTTTGGTAACCCTATTGCTACCTGTTTATTTGATACCGATGTCCTCTTATGATCTGACGTCTTTTGCTAAGTCCGTAGTGCCCAAATTCTGGCCGAGAACGAAACGAGACGCCGAATGGCGGGGCACAGCTAATCCAACCTACATCGACGCCATTGGTGTTCCTAGGGGAGTGCCGGATGAGTATAAGCTGGTGAATCAGATAGCAGCTGGTTTTGAATCCGCCCTGTGTTGGTGGTGTACTCTTAACAAAAATGTTGACAGGATTAACTACGTCCATTACAACGTGCAGAGGCTTGGAAACTGGACCGAGGCGGGTTTCAGGGCGGTCCACTCCCAACTGGCCGCTACTTCCCTCATGGCTTTCCAGAATCGAATGGCCCTTGACATGCTACTCTCAAGAGAGGGCGGTGTCTGCGCCATGTTCGGTGAGCAATGTTGCACTTTTATTCCAAATAACACTGCGGCCGACGGAAGCCTGTCCCAGGCCCTTGAGGGCCTGCGGGCCTTGAACGGGAAGATGAAGGAGCACAGTGGAGTGAACACGGAGGTTTGGGCCAACTGGTTGAACGTGTTCGGAAAGTACCGCACCCTGGTTTCCTCTGCCCTGGTCTCCGTTGCCGTTTTCTCTGCCATTTTGACCTTGTGTGGATGTTGTTGCATCCCTTGTCTCCGATCCCTAATTAACAGGCTAATTACGGCTGCTATCTCTCCACCAGCTGAGACTTTCCCGTTGCTCCTAAGGGATGACCTTTCGGTCGACGGGGGTTCCTTCTCTATTGACGACCCGGTCAGCGAATCTGTTGTGGTAAACTTGTCCGATTTGTTTTCTGACCCGGGCTTTGCCGATTGTGACTCAGTTTCCTCCCGTGTGTAAGTTGGTTCCTGCGAAATGTGATCCCTTGGCTGAAAATCTTTTTGAAGTGGCCATATGGGTGATGGGTTGGTCTCCGGGAACTTATGATAAACAGGGGGGAATTGTTAGATAAATTGTATATATATGTTATCATGCGTTCCCTAATGAGTACTTATTAATAAGTTATTGCGCAGAATGCTTGCTGTTTCGCCTTGCAGACGTCCACCAGTCCACAACAAGTCATACGATGCTGTCTGGGGCTTCCTGACCTTCTACACCTCTGGGAATCCAAGAAAGTTGCTGATAGCTCAATCTACTCTGTTGATGTCTGCACATGGCATTCTGTCCTTGCACTCCTTTCCCATGGCGTCCTGTCTGTAACTACTTGTTTCACATAGAATTTTGTCATGACGTCTTGTCTGTGACTACTTGTTTATGTCCTTGCGCTCCTTTATTTTCTCATGACGTCTTGTGAGCACTTGTTTTACATAGCATTTTGTCCTTGCGCTCTTTTTGTTTCTCATGAGACTAGGCCATGCTTTCCCCCCCCACCTGTTAGGGGCTAGTCTCACATTGTAGGTAGGGCATCCCAAAATAAAAAGAGCGAGGGGTGTGACAGATCTTTAGTGTATTTTGGACTGCTGTAAGTCTGGTTGCACTCCTCGCGAGAAAAGACTCAACATTCTGCCTCACTGGTTTTGTCTGCTGATCCTTTTGCTGATTTTGAACCTGACAGCTTAAATCGCATTTTCTCGGCGAGCTGAGCACTTTTTCTGAATTGTGCCGCTCCCGTCACTCTGGTTAGGTTGGCATGGAAAAAAACGCTCTCGGGTGCTTTAGAGTGCCGAGTTTATCACTGTGCATGAAGAAATGACCACCTCCAACGTTTGGTTTATGTTTTATAAGCATTTTTAATTTTATTGCTTAAATCGCATTTTCTCGGCGAGCTGAGCACTTTTTCTGAATTGTGCCGCTCCCGTCACTCTGGTTAGGTTGGCATCGAAAAAAACGCTCTCGGGTGCTTTAGAGTGCCGAGTTTATCACTGCGCATGAAGAAATGACCACCTCCAACGTTTGGTTTATGTTTTATAAGCATTTTTAATTTTATTGCTTAAATCGCATTTTCTCGGCGAGCTGAGCACTTTTTCTGAATTGTGCCGCTCCCGTCACTCTGGTTAGGTTGGCATCGAAAAAAACGCTCTCGGGTGCTTTAGAGTGCCGAGTTTATTACTGCGTAATAAGAAATGACCATCTACAACGTTTGGTTTATGTTTTATAAGCATTTTTAATTTTATTGCTTAAATCGCATTTTCTCGGCGAGCTGAGCACTTTTTCTGAATTGTGCCGCTCCCGTCACTCTGTTTAGGTTGGCATGGAAAAAAACGCTCTCGGGTGCTTTAGAGTGCCGAGTTTATCACTGCGCATGAAGAAAAGACCACCTCCAACGTTTGGTTTATGTTTTATAAGCATTTTTAATTTTATTGCTTAAATCGCATTTTCTCGGCGAGCTGAGCGCTTTTTCTGTATTGTGCCGCTCCCGTCACTCTGGTTAGGTTGGCATCGAAAAAAACGCTCTCGGGTGCTTTAGAGTGCCGAGTTTATTACTGCGTAATAAGAAATGACCATTTACAACGTTTGGTTTATGTTTTGTAAGCATTTTTAATTTTATTGCTTAAATCGCAGTTTCTCGGCGAGCTGAGCACTTTTTCTGAATTGTGCCGCTCCCGTCACTCTGGTTAGGTTGGCATCGAAAAAAACGCTCTCGGGTGCTTTAGAGTGCCGAGTTTATCACTGTGCATGAAGAAATGACCACCTCCAACGTTTGGTTTATGTTTTATAAGCATTTTTAATTTTATTGCTTAAATCGCATTTTCTCGGCGAGCTGAGCGCTTTTTCTGAATTGTGCCGCTCCCGTCACTCTGGTTAGGTTGGCATCGAAAAAAACGCTCCCGGGTGCTTTAGAGTGCCGAGTTTATTACTGCGTAATAAGAAATGACCATCTACAACGTTTGGTTTATGTTTTATAAGCATTTATAATTTTATTGCTTAAATCGCATTTTCTCGGCGAGCTGAGCACTTTTTCTGAATTGTGCCGCTCCCGTCACTCTGGTTAGGTTGGCATCGAAAAAAACGCTCTCGGGTGCTTTAGAGTGCCGAGTTTATCACTGCGCATGAAGAAATGACCACCTCCAACGTTTGGTTTATGTTTTATAAGCATTTTTAATTTTATTGCTTAAATCGCATTTTCTCGGCGAGCTGAGCGCTTTTTCTGAATTGTGCCGCTCCCGTCACTCTGGTTAGCTTGGCATCGACAAAAAACGCTCTCGGGTGCTTTAGAGTGCCGAGTTTATCACTGCGCATGAAGAAATGACCACCTCCAACGTTTGGTTTATGTTTTATAAGCATTTTTAATTTTATTGCTTAAATCGCATTTTCTCGGCGAGCTGAGCGCTTTTTCTGAATTGTGCCGCTCCCGTCACTCTGGTTAGGTTGGCATCGAAAAAAACGCTCTCGGGTGCTTTAGAGTGCCGAGTTTATCACTGCGCATGAAGAAATGACCACCTCCAACGTTTGGTTTATGTTTTATAAGCATTTTTAATTTTATTGCTTAAATCGCATTTTCTCGGCGAGGTGAGCACTTTTTCTGAATTGTGCCGCTCCCGTCACTCTGGTTAGGTTGGCATCGAAAAAAACGCTCTCGGGTGCTTTAGAGTGCCGAGTTTATCACTGCGCATGAAGAAATGACCAACTCCAACGTTTGGTTTATGTTTTATAAGCATTTTTAATTTTATTGCTTAAATCGCATTTTCTCGGCGAGCTGAGCACTTTTTCTGAATTGTGCCGCTCCCGTCACTCTGGTTAGGTTGGCATCGAAAAAAACGCTCTCGGGTGCTTTAGAGTGCCGAGTTTATCACTGTGCATGAAGAAATGACCACCTCCAACGTTTGGTTTATGTTTTATAAGCATTTTTAATTTTATTGCTTAAATCGCATTTTCTCGGCGAGCTGAACGCTTTTTCTGAATTGTGCCGCTCCCGTCACTCTGGTTAGGTTGGCATCGAAAAAAACGCTCTCGGGTGCTTTAGAGTGCCGAGTTTATTACTGCGTAATAAGAAATGACCATCTACAACGTTTGGTTTATGTTTTATAAGCATTTTTAATTTTATTGCTTAAATCGCATTTTCTCGGCGAGCTGAGCACTTTTTCTGAATTGTGCCGCTCCCGTCACTCTGGTTAGGTTGGCATGGAAAAAAACGCTCTCGGGTGCTTTAGAGTGCCGAGTTTATCACTGCGCATGAAGAAATGACCACCTCCAACGTTTGGTTTATGTTTTATAAGCATTTTTAATTTTATTGCTTAAATCGCATTTTCTCGGCTAGCTGAGCACTTTTTCTGAATTGTGCCGCTCCCGTCACTCTGGTTAGGTTGGCATGGAAAAAAACGCTCTCGGGTGCTTTAGAGTGCCGAGTTTATCACTGCGCATGAAGAAATGGCCACCTCCAACGTTTGGTTTATGTTTTATAAGCATTTTTAATTTTATTGCTTAAATCGCATTTTCTCGGCGAGCTGAGCACTTTTTCTGAATTGTGCCGCTCCCGTCACTCTGGTTAGGTTGGCATGGAAAAAAACGCTCTCGGGTGCTTTAGAGTGCCGAGTTTATCACTGCGCATGAAGAAATGACCACCTCCAACGTTTGGTTTATGTTTTATAAGCATTTTTAATTTTATTGCTTAAATCGCATTTTCTCGGCGAGCTGAGCACTTTTTCTGAATTGTGCCGCTCCCGTCACTCTGGTTAGGTTGGCATGGAAAAAAACGCTCTCGGGTGCTTTAGAGTGCCGAGTTTATCACTGCGCATGAAGAAATGGCCACCTCCAACGTTTGGTTTATGTTTTATAAGCATTTTTAATTTTATTGCTTAAATCGCATTTTCTCGGCGAGCTGAGCACTTTTTCTGAATTGTGCCGCTCCCGTCACTCTGGTTAGGTTGGCATGGAAAAAAACGCTCTCGGGTGCTTTAGAGTGCCGAGTTTATCACTGCGCATGAAGAAATGGCCACCTCCAACGTTTGGTTTATGTTTTATAAGCATTTTTAATTTTATTGCTTAAATCGCATTTTCTCGGCGAGCTGAGCACTTTTTCTGAATTGTGCCGCTCCCGTCACTCTGGTTAGGTTGGCATGGAAAAAAACGCTCTCGGGTGCTTTAGAGTGCCGAGTTTATCACTGCGCATGAAGAAATGACCACCTCCAACGTTTGGTTTATGTTTTATAAGCATTTTTAATTTTATTGCTTAAATCGCATTTTCTCGGCGAGCTGAGCACTTTTTCTGAATTGTGCCGCTCCCGTCACTCTGGTTAGGTTGGCATCGAAAAAAACGCTCTCGGGTGCTTTAGAGTGCCGAGTTTATCACCGCGCATGAAGAAATGACCACCTCCAACGTTTGGTTTATGTTTTATAAGCATTTTTAATTTTATTGCTTAAATCGCATTTTCTCGGCGAGCTGAGCGCTTTTTCAGAATTGTGCCGCTCCCGTCACTCTGGTTAGGTTGGCATCGAAAAAAACGCTCTCGGGTGCTTTAGAGTGCCGAGTTTATCACTGCGCATGAAGAAATGACCACCTCCAACGTTTGGTTTATGTTTTATAAGCATTTTTAATTTTATTGCTTAAATCGCATTTTCTCGGCGAGCTGAGCACTTTTTCTGAATTGTGCCGCTCCCGTAACTCTGGTTAGGTTGGCATCAAATAAAACGCTCTCGGGTGCTTTAGAGTGCCGAGTTTATCACTGCGCATGAAGAAATGACCACCTCCAACGTTTGGTTTATGTTTTATAAGCATTTTTAATTTTATTGCTTAAATCGCATTTTCTCGGCGAGCTGAGCACTTTTTCTGAATTGTGCCGCTCCCGTCACTCTGGTTAGGTTGGCATGGAAAAAAACGCTCTCGGGTGCTTTAGAGTGCCGAGTTTATCACTGCGCATGAAGAAATGACCACCTCCAACGTTTGGTTTATGTTTTATAAGCATTTTTAATTTTATTGCTTAAATCGCATTTTCTCGGCGAGCTGAGCACTTTTTCTGAATTTTGCCGCTCCCGTCACTCTGGTTAGGTTGGCATGGAAAAAAACGCTCTCGGGTGCTTTAGAGTGCCGAGTTTATTACTGCGTAATAAGAAATGACCATCTACAACGTTTGGTTTATGTTTTATAAGCATTTTAAATTTTATTGCTTAAATTGCATTTTCTCGGCGAGCTGAGCACTTTTTCTGAATTGTGCCGCTCCCGTCACTCTGGTTAGGTTGGCATCGAAAAAAACGCTCTCGGGTGCTTTAGAGTGCCGAGTTTATCACTGCGCATGAAGAAATGACCACCTCCAACGTTTGGTTTATGTTTTATAAGCATTTTTAATTTTATTGCTTAAATCGCATTTTCTCGGCGAGCTGAGCACTTTTTCTGAATTGTGCCGCTCCCGTCACTCTGGTTAGGTTGGTACCGAAAAAAACGCTCTCGGGTGCTTTAGAGTGCCGAGTTTATCACTGTGCATGAAGAAATGACCACCTCCAACGTTTGGTTTATGTTTTATAAGCATTTTTAATTTTATTGCTTAAATCGCATTTTCTCGGCGAGCTGAGCGCTTTTTCTGAATTGTGCCGCTCCCGTCACTCTGGTTAGGTTGGCATCGAAAAAAACGCTCTCGGGTGCTTTAAAGTGCCGAGTTTATCACTGCGCATGAAGAAATGACCACCTCCAACGTTTGGTTTATGTTTTATAAGCATTTTTAATTTTATTGCTTAAATCGCATTTTCTCGGCGAGCTGAGCACTTTTTCTGAATTGTGCCGCTCCCGTCACTCTGGTTAGGTTGGCATGGAAAGAAACGCTCTCGGGTGCTTTAGAGTGCCGAGTTTATCACTGCACATGAAGAAATGACCACCTCCAACGTTTGGTTTATGTTTTATAAGCATTTTTAATTGTATTGCTTAAATCGCATTTTCTCGGCGAGCTGAGCACTTTTTCTGAATTGTGCCGCTCCCGTCACTCTGGTTAGGTTGGCATGGAAAAAAACGCTCTCGGGTGCTTTAGAGTGCCGAGTTTATTACTGCGTAATAAGAAATGACCATCTACAACGTTTGGTTTATGTTTTATAAGCATTTTTAATTTTATTGCTTAAATCGCATTTTCTCGGCGAGCTGAGCACTTTTTCTGAATTGTGCCGCTCCCGTCACTCTGGTTAGGTTGGCATCGAAAAAAACGCTCTCGGGTGCTTTAGAGTGCCGAGTTTATCACTGCGCATGAAGAAATGACCACCTCCAACGTTTGGTTTATGTTTTATAAGCATTTTTAATTTTATTGCTTAAATCGCATTTTCTCGGCGAGCTGAGCGCTTTTTCTGAATTGTGCCGCTCCCGTCACTCTGGTTAGGTTGGCATCGAATAAAACGCTCTCGGGTGCTTTAGAGTGCCGAGTTTATCACTGCGCATGAAGAAATGACCACCTCCAACGTTTGGTTTATGTTTTATAAGCATTTTTAATTTTATTGCTTAAATCGCATTTTCTCGGCGAGCTGAGCACTTTTTCTGAATTGTGCCGCTCCCGTCACTCTGGTTAGGTTGGCATGGAAAAAAACGCTCTCGGGTGCTTTAGAGTGCCGAGTTTATTACTGCGTAATAAGAAATGACCATCTACAACGTTTGGTTTATGTTTTATAAGCATTTTTAATTTTATTGCTTAAATCGCATTTTCTCGGCGAGCTGAGCACTTTTTCTGAATTGTGCCGCTCCCGTCACTCTGGTTAGGTTGGCATGGAAAAAAACGCTCTCGGGTGCTTTAGAGTGCCGAGTTTATCACTGTGCATGAAGAAATGACCACCTCCAACGTTTGGTTTATGTTTTATAAGCATTTTTAATTTTATTGCTTAAATCGCATTTTCTCGGCGAGCTGAGCACTTTTTCTGAATTGTGCCGCTCCCGTCACTCTGGTTAGGTTGGCATCGAAAAAAACGCTCTCGGGTGCTTTAGAGTGCCGAGTTTATCACTGCGCATGAAGAAATGACCACCTCCAACGTTTGGTTTATGTTTTATAAGCATTTTTAATTTTATTGCTTAAATCGCATTTTCTCGGCGAGCTGAGCACTTTTTCTGAATTGTGCCGCTCCCGTCACTCTGGTTAGGTTGGCATCGAAAAAAACGCTCTCGGGTGCTTTAGAGTGCCGAGTTTATTACTGCGTAATAAGAAATGACCATCTACAACGTTTGGTTTATGTTTTATAAGCATTTTTAATTTTATTGCTTAAATCGCATTTTCTCGGCGAGCTGAGCACTTTTTCTGAATTGTGCCGCTCCCGTCACTCTGTTTAGGTTGGCATGGAAAAAAACGCTCTCGGGTGCTTTAGAGTGCCGAGTTTATCACTGCGCATGAAGAAAAGACCACCTCCAACGTTTGGTTTATGTTTTATAAGCATTTTTAATTTTATTGCTTAAATCGCATTTTCTCGGCGAGCTGAGCGCTTTTTCTGTATTGTGCCGCTCCCGTCACTCTGGTTAGGTTGGCATGGAAAAAAACGCTCTCGGGTGCTTTAGAGTGCCGAGTTTATCACTGTGCATGAAGAAATGACCACCTCCAACGTTTGGTTTATGTTTTATAAGCATTTTTAATTTTATTGCTTAAATCGCATTTTCTCGGCGAGCTGAGCACTTTTTCTGAATTGTGCCGCTCCCGTCACTCTGGTTAGGTTGGCATCGAAAAAAACGCTCTCGGGTGCTTTAGAGTGCCGAGTTTATCACTGCGCATGAAGAAATGACCACCTCCAACGTTTGGTTTATGTTTTATAAGCATTTTTAATTTTATTGCTTAAATCGCATTTTCTCGGCGAGCTGAGCACTTTTTCTGAATTGTGCCGCTCCCGTCACTCTGGTTAGGTTGGCATCGAAAAAAACGCTCTCGGGTGCTTTAGAGTGCCGAGTTTATTACTGCGTAATAAGAAATGACCATCTACAACGTTTGGTTTATGTTTTATAAGCATTTTTAATTTTATTGCTTAAATCGCATTTTCTCGGCGAGCTGAGCACTTTTTCTGAATTGTGCCGCTCCCGTCACTCTGTTTAGGTTGGCATGGAAAAAAACGCTCTCGGGTGCTTTAGAGTGCCGAGTTTATCACTGCGCATGAAGAAAAGACCACCTCCAACGTTTGGTTTATGTTTTATAAGCATTTTTAATTTTATTGCTTAAATCGCATTTTCTCGGCGAGCTGAGCGCTTTTTCTGTATTGTGCCGCTCCCGTCACTCTGGTTAGGTTGGCATCGAAAAAAACGCTCTCGGGTGCTTTAGAGTGCCGAGTTTATTACTGCGTAATAAGAAATGACCATTTACAACGTTTGGTTTATGTTTTGTAAGCATTTTTAATTTTATTGCTTAAATCGCAGTTTCTCGGCGAGCTGAGCACTTTTTCTGAATTGTGCCGCTCCCGTCACTCTGGTTAGGTTGGCATCGAAAAAAACGCTCTCGGGTGCTTTAGAGTGCCGAGTTTATCACTGTGCATGAAGAAATGACCACCTCCAACGTTTGGTTTATGTTTTATAAGCATTTTTAATTTTATTGCTTAAATCGCATTTTCTCGGCGAGCTGAGCGCTTTTTCTGAATTGTGCCGCTCCCGTCACTCTGGTTAGGTTGGCATCGAAAAAAACGCTCCCGGGTGCTTTAGAGTGCCGAGTTTATTACTGCGTAATAAGAAATGACCATCTACAACGTTTGGTTTATGTTTTATAAGCATTTATAATTTTATTGCTTAAATCGCATTTTCTCGGCGAGCTGAGCACTTTTTCTGAATTGTGCCGCTCCCGTCACTCTGGTTAGGTTGGCATCGAAAAAAACGCTCTCGGGTGCTTTAGAGTGCCGAGTTTATCACTGCGCATGAAGAAATGACCACCTCCAACGTTTGGTTTATGTTTTATAAGCATTTTTAATTTTATTGCTTAAATCGCATTTTCTCGGCGAGCTGAGCGCTTTTTCTGAATTGTGCCGCTCCCGTCACTCTGGTTAGCTTGGCATCGACAAAAAACGCTCTCGGGTGCTTTAGAGTGCCGAGTTTATCACTGCGCATGAAGAAATGACCACCTCCAACGTTTGGTTTATGTTTTATAAGCATTTTTAATTTTATTGCTTAAATCGCATTTTCTCGGCGAGCTGAGCGCTTTTTCTGAATTGTGCCGCTCCCGTCACTCTGGTTAGGTTGGCATCGAAAAAAACGCTCTCGGGTGCTTTAGAGTGCCGAGTTTATCACTGCGCATGAAGAAATGACCACCTCCAACGTTTGGTTTATGTTTTATAAGCATTTTTAATTTTATTGCTTAAATCGCATTTTCTCGGCGAGGTGAGCACTTTTTCTGAATTGTGCCGCTCCCGTCACTCTGGTTAGGTTGGCATCGAAAAAAACGCTCTCGGGTGCTTTAGAGTGCCGAGTTTATCACTGCGCATGAAGAAATGACCAACTCCAACGTTTGGTTTATGTTTTATAAGCATTTTTAATTTTATTGCTTAAATCGCATTTTCTCGGCGAGCTGAGCACTTTTTCTGAATTGTGCCGCTCCCGTCACTCTGGTTAGGTTGGCATCGAAAAAAACGCTCTCGGGTGCTTTAGAGTGCCGAGTTTATCACTGTGCATGAAGAAATGACCACCTCCAACGTTTGGTTTATGTTTTATAAGCATTTTTAATTTTATTGCTTAAATCGCATTTTCTCGGCGAGCTGAACGCTTTTTCTGAATTGTGCCGCTCCCGTCACTCTGGTTAGGTTGGCATCGAAAAAAACGCTCTCGGGTGCTTTAGAGTGCCGAGTTTATTACTGCGTAATAAGAAATGACCATCTACAACGTTTGGTTTATGTTTTATAAGCATTTTTAATTTTATTGCTTAAATCGCATTTTCTCGGCGAGCTGAGCACTTTTTCTGAATTGTGCCGCTCCCGTCAGTCTGGTTAGGTTGGCATGGAAAAAAACGCTCTCGGGTGCTTTAGAGTGCCGAGTTTATCACTGCGCATGAAGAAATGACCACCTCCAACGTTTGGTTTATGTTTTATAAGCATTTTTAATTTTATTGCTTAAATCGCATTTTCTCGGCTAGCTTTGCACTTTTTCTGAATTGTGCCGCTCCCGTCACTCTGGTTAGGTTGGCATGGAAAAAAACGCTCTCGGGTGCTTTAGAGTGCCGAGTTTATCACTGCGCATGAAGAAATGGCCACCTCCAACGTTTGGTTTATGTTTTATAAGCATTTTTAATTTTATTGCTTAAATCGCATTTTCTCGGCGAGCTGAGCACTTTTTCTGAATTGTGCCGCTCCCGTCACTCTGGTTAGGTTGGCATGGAAAAAAACGCTCTCGGGTGCTTTAGAGTGCCGAGTTTATCACTGCGCATGAAGAAATGACCACCTCCAACGTTTGGTTTATGTTTTATAAGCATTTTTAATTTTATTGCTTAAATCGCATTTTCTCGGCGAGCTGAGCACTTTTTCTGAATTGTGCCGCTCCCGTCACTCTGGTTAGGTTGGCATGGAAAAAAACGCTCTCGGGTGCTTTAGAGTGCCGAGTTTATCACTGCGCATGAAGAAATGGCCACCTCCAACGTTTGGTTTATGTTTTATAAGCATTTTTAATTTTATTGCTTAAATCGCATTTTCTCGGCGAGCTGAGCACTTTTTCTGAATTGTGCCGCTCCCGTCACTCTGGTTAGGTTGGCATGGAAAAAAACGCTCTCGGGTGCTTTAGAGTGCCGAGTTTATTACTGCGTAATAAGAAATGACCATCTACAACGTTTGGTTTATGTTTTATAAGCATTTTTAATTTTATTGCTTAAATCGCATTTTCTCGGCGAGCTGAGCACTTTTTCTGAATTGTGCCGCTCCCGTCACTCTGTTTAGGTTGGCATGGAAAAAAACGCTCTCGGGTGCTTTAGAGTGCCGAGTTTATCACTGCGCATGAAGAAAAGACCACCTCCAACGTTTGGTTTATGTTTTATAAGCATTTTTAATTTTATTGCTTAAATCGCATTTTCTCGGCGAGCTGAGCACTTTTTCTGAATTGTGCCGCTCCTGTCACTCTGGTTAGGTTGGCATGGAAAAAAACGCTCTCGGGTGCTTTAGAGTGCCGAGTTTATCACTGCGCATGAAGAAATGACCACCTCCAACGTTTGGTTTATGTTTTATAAGCATTTTTAATTTTATTGCTTAAATCGCATTTTCTCGGCGAGCTGAGCACTTTTTCTGAATTGTGCCGCTCCCGTCACTCTGGTTAGGTTGGCATGGAAAAAAACGCTCTCGGGTGCTTTAGAGTGCCGAGTTTATCACTGCGCATGAAGAAATGACCACCTCCAACGTTTGGTTTATGTTTTATAAGCATTTTTAATTTTATTGCTTAAATCGCATTTTCTCGGCGAGCTGAGCACTTTTTCTGAATTGTGCCGCTCCCGTCACTCTGGTTAGGTTGGCATGGAAAAAAACGCTCTCGGGTGCTTTAGAGTGCCGAGTTTATTACTGCGTAATAAGAAATGACCATCTACAACGTTTGGTTTATGTTTTATAAGCATTTTTAATTTTATTGCTTAAATCGCATTTTCTCGGCGAGCTGAGCACTTTTTCTGAATTGTGCCGCTCCCGTCACTCTGTTTAGGTTGGCATGGAAAAAAACACTCTCGGGTGCTTTAGAGTGCCGAGTTTATCACTGCGCATGAAGAAAAGACCACCTCCAACGTTTGGTTTATGTTTTATAAGCATTTTTAATTTTATTGCTTAAATCGCATTTTCTCGGCGAGCTGAGCACTTTTTCTGAATTGTGCCGCTCCCGTCACTCTGGTTAGGTTGGCATGGAAAAAAACGCTCTCGGGTGCTTTAGAGTGCCGAGTTTATCACTGCGCATGAAGAAATGGCCACCTCCAACGTTTGGTTTATGTTTTATAAGCATTTTTAATTTTATTGCTTGAATCGCATTTTCTCGGCGAGCTGAGCACTTTTTCTGAATTGTGCCGCTCCCGTCACTCTGGTTAGGTTGGCATGGAAAAAAACGCTCTCGGGTGCTTTAGAGTGCCGAGTTTATCACTGCGCATGAAGAAATGGCCACCTCCAACGTTTGGTTTATGTTTTATAAGCATTTTTAATTTTATTGCTTAAATCGCATTTTCTCGGCGAGCTGAGCACTTTTTCTGAATTGTGCCGCTCCCGTCACTCTGGTTAGGTTGGCATGGAAAAAAACGCTCTCGGGTGCTTTAGAGTTCCGAGTTTATCACTGCGCATGAAGAAATGACCACCTCCAACGTTTGGTTTATGTTTTATAAGCATTTTTAATTTTATTGCTTAAATCGCATTTTCTCGGCGAGCTGAGCACTTTTTCTGAATTGTGCCGCTCCCGTCACTCTGGTTAGGTTGGCATCGAAAAAAACGCTCTCGGGTGCTTTAAAGTGCCGAGTTTATCACTGCGCGTGAAGAAATGACCACCTCCAATATTTGGTTTATGTTTTATAAGCATTTTTAATTTTATTGCTTAAATCGCATTTTCTCGGCGAGCTGAGCACTTTTTCTGAAGTGTGCCGCTCCCGTCACTCTGGTTAGGTTGGCATGAAAAAAAACGCTCTCGGGTGCTTTAGAGTGCCGAGTTTATCACTGTGCATGAAGAAATGACCACCTCCAACGTTTGGTTTATGTTTTATAAGCATTTTTAATTTTATTGCTTAAATCGCATTTTCTCGGCGAGCTGAGCGCTTTTTCTGAATTGTGCCGCTCCCGTCACTCTGGTTAGGTTGGCATCGAAAAAAACGCTCTCGGGTGCTTTAGAGTGCCGAGTTTATTACTGCGTAATAAGAAATGACAATTTACAACGTTTGGTTTATGTTTTATAAGCATTTTTAATTTTATTGCTTAAATCGCATTTTCTCGGCGAGCTGAGCACTTTTTCTGAATTGTGCCGCTCCCGTCACTCTGGTTAGGTTGGCATCGAAAAAAACGCTCTCGGGTGCTTTAGAGTGCCGAGTTTATCACTGTGCATGAAGAAATGACCACCTCCAACGTTTGGTTTATGTTTTATAAGCATTTTTAATTTTATTGCTTAAATCGCATTTTCTCGGCGAGCTGAGCGCTTTTTCTGAATTGTGCCGCTCCCGTCACTCTGGTTAGGTTGGCATCGAAAAAAACGCTCTCGGGTGCTTTAGAGTGCCGAGTTTATTACTGCGTAATAAGAAATGACCATCTACAACGTTTGGTTTATGTTTTATAAGCATTTTTAATTTTATTGCTTAAATCGCATTTTCTCGGCGAGCTGAGCACTTTTTCTGAATTGTGCCGCTCCCGTCACTCTGGTTAGGTTGGCATCGAAAAAAACGCTCTCGGGTGCTTTAGAGTGCCGAGTTTATCACTGTGCATGAAGAAATGACCACCTCCAACGTTTGGTTTATGTTTTATAAGCATTTTTAATTTTATTGCTTAAATCGCATTTTCTCGGCGAGCTGAGCGCTTTTTCTGAATTGTGCCGCTCCCGTCACTCTGGTTAGGTTGGCATCGAAAAAAACGCTCTTGGGTGCTTTAGAGTGCCGAGTTTATCACTGCGCATGAAGAAATGACCACCTCCAACGTTTGGTTTATGTTTTATAAGCATTTTTAATTTTATTGCTTAAATCGCATTTTCTCGGCGAGCTGAGCACTTTTTCTGAATTGTGCCGCTCCCTTCACTCTGGTTAGGTTGGCATCGAAAAAAACGCTCTCGGGTGCTTTAGAGTGCCGAGTTTATCACTGCGCATGAAGAAATGACCAACTCCAACGTTTGGTTTATGTTTTATAAGCATTTTTAATTTTATTGCTTAAATCGCATTTTCTCGGCGAGCTGAGCACTTTTTCTGAATTGTGCCGCTCCCGTCACTCTGGTTAGGTTGGCATCGAAAAAAACGCTCTCGGGTGCTTTAGAGTGCCGAGTTTATCACTGCGCATGAAGAAATTACCACCTCCAACGTTTGGTTTATGTTTTATAAGCATTTTTAATTTTATTGCTTAAATCGCATTTTCTCGGCGAGCTGAGCGCTTTTTCTGAATTGTGCCGCTCGCGTCACTCTGGTTAGGTTGGCATCGAAAAAAACGCTCTCGGGTGCTTTAGAGTGCCGAGTTTATCACTGCGCATGAAGAAATGACCACCTCCAACGTTTGGTTTATGTTTTATAAGCATTTTTAATTTTATTGCTTAAATCGCATTTTCTCGGCGAGCTGAGCACTTTTTCTGAATTGTGCCGCTCCCGTCACTCTGGTTAGGTTGGCATCGAAAAAAACGCTCTCGGGTGCTTTAGAGTGCCGAGTTTATCACTGTGCATGAAGAAATGACCACCTCCAACGTTTGGTTTATGTTTTATAAGCATTTTTAATTTTATTGCTTAAATCGCATTTTCTCGGCGAGCTGAGCGCTTTTTCTGAATTGTGCCGCTCCCGTCACTCTGGTTAGGTTGGCATCGAAAAAAACGCTCTCGGGTGCTTTAGAGTGCCGAGTTTATCACTGCGCATGAAGAAATGACCACCTCCAACGTTTGGTTTATGTTTTATAAGCATTTTTAATTGTATTGCTTAAATCGCATTTTCTCGGCGAGCTGAGCACTTTTTCTGAATTGTGCCGCTCCCGTCACTCTGGTTAGGTTGGCATGGAAAAAAACGCTCTCGGGTGCTTTAGAGTGCCGAGTTTATCACTGCGCATGAAGAAATGGCCACCTCCAACGTTTGGTTTATGTTTTATAAGCATTTTTAATTTTATTGCTTGAATCGCATTTTCTCGGCGAGCTGAGCACTTTTTCTGAATTGTGCCGCTCCCGTCACTCTGGTTAGGTTGGCATGGAAAAAAACGCTCTCGGGTGCTTTAGAGTGCCGAGTTTATCACTGCGCATGAAGAAATGGCCACCTCCAACGTTTGGTTTATGTTTTATAAGCATTTTTAATTTTATTGCTTAAATCGCATTTTCTCGGCGAGCTGAGCACTTTTTCTGAATTGTGCCGCTCCCGTCACTCTGGTTAGGTTGGCATGGAAAAAAACGCTCTCGGGTGCTTTAGAGTGCCGAGTTTATCACTGCGCATGAAGAAATGACCACCTCCAACGTTTGGTTTATGTTTTATAAGCATTTTTAATTTTATTGCTTGAATCGCATTTTCTCGGCGAGCTGAGCACTTTTTCTGAATTGTGCCGCTCCCGTCACTCTGGTTAGGTTGGCATGGAAAAAAACGCTCTCGGGTGCTTTAGAGTGCCGAGTTTATCACTGCGCATGAAGAAATGGCCACCTCCAACGTTTGGTTTATGTTTTATAAGCATTTTTAATTTTATTGCTTAAATCGCATTTTCTCGGCGAGCTGAGCACTTTTTCTGAATTGTGCCGCTCCCGTCACTCTGGTTAGGTTGGCATGGAAAAAAACGCTCTCGGGTGCTTTAGAGTGCCGAGTTTATCACTGCGCATGAAGAAATGACCACCTCCAACGTTTGGTTTATGTTTTATAAGCATTTTTAATTTTATTGCTTAAATCGCATTTTCTCGGCGAGCTGAGCACTTTTTCTGAATTGTGCCGCTCCCGTCACTCTGGTTAGGTTGGCATGGAAAAAAACGCTCTCGGGTGCTTTAGAGTGCCGAGTTTATCACTGCGCATGAAGAAATGGCCACCTCCAACGTTTGGTTTATGTTTTATAAGCATTTTTAATTTTATTGCTTAAATCGCATTTTCTCGGCGAGCTGAGCACTTTTTCTGAATTGTGCCGCTCCCGTCACTCTGGTTAGGTTGGCATGGAAAAAAACGCTCTCGGGTGCTTTAGAGTTCCGAGTTTATCACTGCGCATGAAGAAATGACCACCTCCAACGTTTGGTTTATGTTTTATAAGCATTTTTAATTTTATTGCTTAAATCGCATTTTCTCGGCGAGCTGAGCACTTTTTCTGAATTGTGCCGCTCCCGTCACTCTGGTTAGGTTGGCATCGAAAAAAACGCTCTCGGGTGCTTTAAAGTGCCGAGTTTATCACTGCGCGTGAAGAAATGACCACCTCCAATATTTGGTTTATGTTTTATAAGCATTTTTAATTTTATTGCTTAAATCGCATTTTCTCGGCGAGCTGAGCACTTTTTCTGAATTGTGCCGCTCCCGTCACTCTGGTTAGGTTGGCATGAAAAAAAACGCTCTCGGGTGCTTTAGAGTGCCGAGTTTATCACTGTGCATGAAGAAATGACCACCTCCAACGTTTGGTTTATGTTTTATAAGCATTTTTAATTTTATTGCTTAAATCGCATTTTCTCGGCGAGCTGAGCGCTTTTTCTGAATTGTGCCGCTCCCGTCACTCTGGTTAGGTTGGCATCGAAAAAAACGCTCTCGGGTGCTTTAGAGTGCCGAGTTTATTACTGCGTAATAAGAAATGACAATTTACAACGTTTGGTTTATGTTTTATAAGCATTTTTAATTTTATTGCTTAAATCGCATTTTCTCGGCGAGCTGAGCACTTTTTCTGAATTGTGCCGCTCCCGTCACTCTGGTTAGGTTGGCATCGAAAAAAACGCTCTCGGGTGCTTTAGAGTGCCGAGTTTATCACTGTGCATGAAGAAATGACCACCTCCAACGTTTGGTTTATGTTTTATAAGCATTTTTAATTTTATTGCTTAAATCGCATTTTCTCGGCGAGCTGAGCGCTTTTTCTGAATTGTGCCGCTCCCGTCACTCTGGTTAGGTTGGCATCGAAAAAAACGCTCTCGGGTGCTTTAGAGTGCCGAGTTTATTACTGCGTAATAAGAAATGACCATCTACAACGTTTGGTTTATGTTTTATAAGCATTTTTAATTTTATTGCTTAAATCGCATTTTCTCGGCGAGCTGAGCACTTTTTCTGAATTGTGCCGCTCCCGTCACTCTGGTTAGGTTGGCATCGAAAAAAACGCTCTCGGGTGCTTTAGAGTGCCGAGTTTATCACTGTGCATGAAGAAATGACCACCTCCAACGTTTGGTTTATGTTTTATAAGCATTTTTAATTTTATTGCTTAAATCGCATTTTCTCGGCGAGCTGAGCGCTTTTTCTGAATTGTGCCGCTCCCGTCACTCTGGTTAGGTTGGCATCGAAAAAAACGCTCTTGGGTGCTTTAGAGTGCCGAGTTTATCACTGCGCATGAAGAAATGACCACCTCCAACGTTTGGTTTATGTTTTATAAGCATTTTTAATTTTATTGCTTAAATCGCATTTTCTCGGCGAGCTGAGCACTTTTTCTGAATTGTGCCGCTCCCTTCACTCTGGTTAGGTTGGCATCGAAAAAAACGCTCTCGGGTGCTTTAGAGTGCCGAGTTTATCACTGCGCATGAAGAAATGACCAACTCCAACGTTTGGTTTATGTTTTATAAGCATTTTTAATTTTATTGCTTAAATCGCATTTTCTCGGCGAGCTGAGCACTTTTTCTGAATTGTGCCGCTCCCGTCACTCTGGTTAGGTTGGCATCGAAAAAAACGCTCTCGGGTGCTTTAGAGTGCCGAGTTTATCACTGCGCATGAAGAAATTACCACCTCCAACGTTTGGTTTATGTTTTATAAGCATTTTTAATTTTATTGCTTAAATCGCATTTTCTCGGCGAGCTGAGCGCTTTTTCTGAATTGTGCCGCTCGCGTCACTCTGGTTAGGTTGGCATCGAAAAAAACGCTCTCGGGTGCTTTAGAGTGCCGAGTTTATCACTGCGCATGAAGAAATGACCACCTCCAACGTTTGGTTTATGTTTTATAAGCATTTTTAATTTTATTGCTTAAATCGCATTTTCTCGGCGAGCTGAGCACTTTTTCTGAATTGTGCCGCTCCCGTCACTCTGGTTAGGTTGGCATCGAAAAAAACGCTCTCGGGTGCTTTAGAGTGCCGAGTTTATCACTGTGCATGAAGAAATGACCACCTCCAACGTTTGGTTTATGTTTTATAAGCATTTTTAATTTTATTGCTTAAATCGCATTTTCTCGGCGAGCTGAGCGCTTTTTCTGAATTGTGCCGCTCCCGTCACTCTGGTTAGGTTGGCATCGAAAAAAACGCTCTCGGGTGCTTTAGAGTGCCGAGTTTATCACTGCGCATGAAGAAATGACCACCTCCAACGTTTGGTTTATGTTTTATAAGCATTTTTAATTTTATTGCTTAAATCGCATTTTCTCGGCGAGCTGAGCACTTTTTCTGAATTGTGCCGCTCCCGTCACTCTGGTTAGGTTGGCATGGAAAAAAACGCTCTCGGGTGCTTTAGAGTGCCGAGTTTATCACTGCGCATGAAGAAATGGCCACCTCCAACGTTTGGTTTATGTTTTATAAGCATTTTTAATTTTATTGCTTGAATCGCATTTTCTCGGCGAGCTGAGCACTTTTTCTGAATTGTGCCGCTCCCGTCACTCTGGTTAGGTTGGCATGGAAAAAAACGCTCTCGGGTGCTTTAGAGTGCCGAGTTTATCACTGCGCATGAAGAAATGGCCACCTCCAACGTTTGGTTTATGTTTTATAAGCATTTTTAATTTTATTGCTTAAATCGCATTTTCTCGGCGAGCTGAGCACTTTTTCTGAATTGTGCCGCTCCCGTCACTCTGGTTAGGTTGGCATGGAAAAAAACGCTCTCGGGTGCTTTAGAGTGCCGAGTTTATCACTGCGCATGAAGAAATGACCACCTCCAACGTTTGGTTTATGTTTTATAAGCATTTTTAATTTTATTGCTTGAATCGCATTTTCTCGGCGAGCTGAGCACTTTTTCTGAATTGTGCCGCTCCCGTCACTCTGGTTAGGTTGGCATGGAAAAAAACGCTCTCGGGTGCTTTAGAGTGCCGAGTTTATCACTGCGCATGAAGAAATGGCCACCTCCAACGTTTGGTTTATGTTTTATAAGCATTTTTAATTTTATTGCTTAAATCGCATTTTCTCGGCGAGCTGAGCACTTTTTCTGAATTGTGCCGCTCCCGTCACTCTGGTTAGGTTGGCATGGAAAAAAACGCTCTCGGGTGCTTTAGAGTGCCGAGTTTATCACTGCGCATGAAGAAATGACCACCTCCAACGTTTGGTTTATGTTTTATAAGCATTTTTAATTTTATTGCTTGAATCGCATTTTCTCGGCGAGCTGAGCACTTTTTCTGAATTGTGCCGCTCCCGTCACTCTGGTTAGGTTGGCATGGAAAAAAACGCTCTCGGGTGCTTTAGAGTGCCGAGTTTATCACTGCGCATGAAGAAATGGCCACCTCCAACGTTTGGTTTATGTTTTATAAGCATTTTTAATTTTATTGCTTAAATCGCATTTTCTCGGCGAGCTGAGCACTTTTTCTGAATTGTGCCGCTCCCGTCACTCTGGTTAGGTTGGCATGGAAAAAAACGCTCTCGGGTGCTTTAGAGTGCCGAGTTTATCACTGCGCATGAAGAAATGACCACCTCCAACGTTTGGTTTATGTTTTATAAGCATTTTTAATTTTATTGCTTAAATCGCATTTTCTCGGCGAGCTGAGCACTTTTTCTGAATTGTGCCGCTCCCGTCACTCTGGTTAGGTTGGCATGGAAAAAAACGCTCTCGGGTGCTTTAGAGTGCCGAGTTTATCACTGCGCATGAAGAAATGGCCACCTCCAACGTTTGGTTTATGTTTTATAAGCATTTTTAATTTTATTGCTTAAATCGCATTTTCTCGGCGAGCTGAGCACTTTTTCTGAATTGTGCCGCTCCCGTCACTCTGGTTAGGTTGGCATGGAAAAAAACGCTCTCGGGTGCTTTAGAGTTCCGAGTTTATCACTGCGCATGAAGAAATGACCACCTCCAACGTTTGGTTTATGTTTTATAAGCATTTTTAATTTTATTGCTTAAATCGCATTTTCTCGGCGAGCTGAGCACTTTTTCTGAATTGTGCCGCTCCCGTCACTCTGGTTAGGTTGGCATCGAAAAAAACGCTCTCGGGTGCTTTAAAGTGCCGAGTTTATCACTGCGCGTGAAGAAATGACCACCTCCAATATTTGGTTTATGTTTTATAAGCATTTTTAATTTTATTGCTTAAATCGCATTTTCTCGGCGAGCTGAGCACTTTTTCTGAATTGTGCCGCTCCCGTCACTCTGGTTAGGTTGGCATGAAAAAAAACGCTCTCGGGTGCTTTAGAGTGCCGAGTTTATCACTGTGCATGAAGAAATGACCACCTCCAACGTTTGGTTTATGTTTTATAAGCATTTTTAATTTTATTGCTTAAATCGCATTTTCTCGGCGAGCTGAGCGCTTTTTCTGAATTGTGCCGCTCCCGTCACTCTGGTTAGGTTGGCATCGAAAAAAACGCTCTCGGGTGCTTTAGAGTGCCGAGTTTATTACTGCGTAATAAGAAATGACAATTTACAACGTTTGGTTTATGTTTTATAAGCATTTTTAATTTTATTGCTTAAATCGCATTTTCTCGGCGAGCTGAGCACTTTTTCTGAATTGTGCCGCTCCCGTCACTCTGGTTAGGTTGGCATCGAAAAAAACGCTCTCGGGTGCTTTAGAGTGCCGAGTTTATCACTGTGCATGAAGAAATGACCACCTCCAACGTTTGGTTTATGTTTTATAAGCATTTTTAATTTTATTGCTTAAATCGCATTTTCTCGGCGAGCTGAGCGCTTTTTCTGAATTGTGCCGCTCCCGTCACTCTGGTTAGGTTGGCATCGAAAAAAACGCTCTCGGGTGCTTTAGAGTGCCGAGTTTATTACTGCGTAATAAGAAATGACCATCTACAACGTTTGGTTTATGTTTTATAAGCATTTTTAATTTTATTGCTTAAATCGCATTTTCTCGGCGAGCTGAGCACTTTTTCTGAATTGTGCCGCTCCCGTCACTCTGGTTAGGTTGGCATCGAAAAAAACGCTCTCGGGTGCTTTAGAGTGCCGAGTTTATCACTGTGCATGAAGAAATGACCACCTCCAACGTTTGGTTTATGTTTTATAAGCATTTTTAATTTTATTGCTTAAATCGCATTTTCTCGGCGAGCTGAGCGCTTTTTCTGAATTGTGCCGCTCCCGTCACTCTGGTTAGGTTGGCATCGAAAAAAACGCTCTTGGGTGCTTTAGAGTGCCGAGTTTATCACTGCGCATGAAGAAATGACCACCTCCAACGTTTGGTTTATGTTTTATAAGCATTTTTAATTTTATTGCTTAAATCGCATTTTCTCGGCGAGCTGAGCACTTTTTCTGAATTGTGCCGCTCCCTTCACTCTGGTTAGGTTGGCATCGAAAAAAACGCTCTCGGGTGCTTTAGAGTGCCGAGTTTATCACTGCGCATGAAGAAATGACCAACTCCAACGTTTGGTTTATGTTTTATAAGCATTTTTAATTTTATTGCTTAAATCGCATTTTCTCGGCGAGCTGAGCACTTTTTCTGAATTGTGCCGCTCCCGTCACTCTGGTTAGGTTGGCATCGAAAAAAACGCTCTCGGGTGCTTTAGAGTGCCGAGTTTATCACTGCGCATGAAGAAATTACCACCTCCAACGTTTGGTTTATGTTTTATAAGCATTTTTAATTTTATTGCTTAAATCGCATTTTCTCGGCGAGCTGAGCGCTTTTTCTGAATTGTGCCGCTCGCGTCACTCTGGTTAGGTTGGCATC
Organism: Syngnathus typhle; assembly: GCF_033458585.1. Taxonomy (NCBI): domain Eukaryota; kingdom Metazoa; phylum Chordata; class Actinopteri; order Syngnathiformes; family Syngnathidae; genus Syngnathus; species Syngnathus typhle. The sequence continues at coordinate 103,916 of NW_026872075.1, forward strand.
GAAGAAAACGCTCTCGGGTGCTTTAGAGTGCCGAGTTTATCACTGCGCATGAAGAAATGACCACCTCCAACGTTTGGTTTATGTTTTATAAGCATTTTTAATTTTATTGCTTAAATCGCATTTTCTCGGCGAGCTGAGCACTTTTTCTGAATTGTGCCGCTCCCGTCACTCTGGTTAGGTTGGCATCGAAAAAAACGCTCTCGGGTGCTTTAGAGTGCCGAGTTTATCACTGTGCATGAAGAAATGACCACCTCCAACGTTTGGTTTATGTTTTATAAGCATTTTTAATTTTATTGCTTAAATCGCATTTTCTCGGCGAGCTGAGCGCTTTTTCTGAATTGTGCCGCTCCCGTCACTCTGGTTAGGTTGGCATCGAAAAAAACGCTCTCGGGTGCTTTAGAGTGCCGAGTTTATCACTGCGCATGAAGAAATGACCACCTCCAACGTTTGGTTTATGTTTTATAAGCATTTTTAATTTTATTGCTTAAATCGCATTTTCTCGGCGAGCTGAGCACTTTTTCTGAATTGTGCCGCTCCCGTCACTCTGGTTAGGTTGGCATGGAAAAAAACGCTCTCGGGTGCTTTAGAGTGCCGAGTTTATCACTGCGCATGAAGAAATGGCCACCTCCAACGTTTGGTTTATGTTTTATAAGCATTTTTAATTTTATTGCTTGAATCGCATTTTCTCGGCGAGCTGAGCACTTTTTCTGAATTGTGCCGCTCCCGTCACTCTGGTTAGGTTGGCATGGAAAAAAACGCTCTCGGGTGCTTTAGAGTGCCGAGTTTATCACTGCGCATGAAGAAATGGCCACCTCCAACGTTTGGTTTATGTTTTATAAGCATTTTTAATTTTATTGCTTAAATCGCATTTTCTCGGCGAGCTGAGCACTTTTTCTGAATTGTGCCGCTCCCGTCACTCTGGTTAGGTTGGCATGGAAAAAAACGCTCTCGGGTGCTTTAGAGTGCCGAGTTTATCACTGCGCATGAAGAAATGACCACCTCCAACGTTTGGTTTATGTTTTATAAGCATTTTTAATTTTATTGCTTAAATCGCATTTTCTCGGCGAGCTGAGCACTTTTTCTGAATTGTGCCGCTCCCGTCACTCTGGTTAGGTTGGCATCGAAAAAAAGGCTCTCGGGTGCTTTAAAGTGCCGAGTTTATCACTGCGCATGAAGAAATGACCACCTCCAATATTTGGTTTATGTTTTATAAGCATTTTTAATTTTATTGCTTAAATCGCATTTTCTCGGCGAGCTGAGCACTTTTTCTGAATTGTGCCGCTCCCGTCACTCTGGTTAGGTTGGCATGAAAAAAAAACGCTCTCGGGTGCTTTAGAGTGCCGAGTTTATCACTGTGCATGAAGAAATGACCACCTCCAACGTTTGGTTTATGTTTTATAAGCATTTTTAATTTTATTGCTTAAATCGCATTTTCTCGGCGAGCTGAGCGCTTTTTCTGAATTGTGCCGCTCCCGTCACTCTGGTTAGGTTGGCATCGAAAAAAACGCTCTCGGGTGCTTTAGAGTGCCGAGTTTATTACTGCGTAATAAGAAATGACAATTTACAACGTTTGGTTTATGTTTTATAAGCATTTTTAATTTTATTGCTTAAATCGCATTTTCTCGGCGAGCTGAGCGCTTTTTCTGAATTGTGCCGCTCCCGTCACTCTGGTTAGGTTGGCATCGAAAAAAACGCTCTCGGGTGCTTTAGAGTGCCGAGTTTATTACTGCGTAATAAGAAATGACCATCTACAACGTTTGGTTTATGTTTTATAAGCATTTTTAATTTTATTGCTTAAATCGCATTTTCTCGGCGAGCTGAGCACTTTTTCTGAATTGTGCCGCTCCCGTCACTCTGGTTAGGTTGGCATCGAAAAAAACGCTCTCGGGTGCTTTAGAGTGCCGAGTTTATCACTGTGCATGAAGAAATGACCACCTCCAACGTTTGGTTTATGTTTTATAAGCATTTTTAATTTTATTGCTTAAATCGCATTTTCTCGGCGAGCTGAGCGCTTTTTCTGAATTGTGCCGCTCCCGTCACTCTGGTTAGGTTGGCATCGAAAAAAACGCTCTTGGGTGCTTTAGAGTGCCGAGTTTATCACTGCGCATGAAGAAATGACCACCTCCAACGTTTGGTTTATGTTTTATAAGCATTTTTAATTTTATTGCTTAAATCGCATTTTCTCGGCGAGCTGAGCACTTTTTCTGAATTGTGCCGCTCCCTTCACTCTGGTTAGGTTGGCATCGAAAAAAACGCTCTCGGGTGCTTTAGAGTGCCGAGTTTATCACTGCGCATGAAGAAATGACCAACTCCAACGTTTGGTTTATGTTTTATAAGCATTTTTAATTTTATTGCTTAAATCGCATTTTCTCGGCGAGCTGAGCACTTTTTCTGAATTGTGCCGCTCCCGTCACTCTGGTTAGGTTGGCATCGAAAAAAACGCTCTCGGGTGCTTTAGAGTGCCGAGTTTATCACTGCGCATGAAGAAATTACCACCTCCAACGTTTGGTTTATGTTTTATAAGCATTTTTAATTTTATTGCTTAAATCGCATTTTCTCGGCGAGCTGAGCGCTTTTTCTGAATTGTGCCGCTCGCGTCACTCTGGTTAGGTTGGCATCGAAAAAAACGCTCTCGGGTGCTTTAGAGTGCCGAGTTTATCACTGCGCATGAAGAAATGACCACCTCCAACGTTTGGTTTATGTTTTATAAGCATTTTTAATTTTATTGCTTAAATCGCATTTTCTCGGCGAGCTGAGCACTTTTTCTGAATTGTGCCGCTCCCGTCACTCTGGTTAGGTTGGCATCGAAAAAAACGCTCTCGGGTGCTTTAGAGTGCCGAGTTTATCACTGTGCATGAAGAAATGACCACCTCCAACGTTTGGTTTATGTTTTATAAGCATTTTTAATTTTATTGCTTAAATCGCATTTTCTCGGCGAGCTGAGCGCTTTTTCTGAATTGTGCCGCTCCCGTCACTCTGGTTAGGTTGGCATCGAAAAAAACGCTCTCGGGTGCTTTAGAGTGCCGAGTTTATCACTGCGCATGAAGAAATGACCACCTCCAACGTTTGGTTTATGTTTTATAAGCATTTTTAATTTTATTGCTTAAATCGCATTTTCTCGGCGAGCTGAGCACTTTTTCTGAATTGTGCCGCTCCCGTCACTCTGGTTAGGTTGGCATCGAAAAAAACGCTCTCGGGTGCTTTAGAGTGCCGAGTTTATCACTGCGCATGAAGAAATGACCACCTCCAACGTTTGGTTTATGTTTTATAAGCATTTTTAATTTTATTGCTTAAATTGCATTTTCTCGGCGAGTTGAGCGCTTTTTCTGAATTGTGCCGCTCCCGTCACTCTGGTTAGGTTGGCATCGAAAAAAACGCTCTCGGGTGCTTTAGAGTGCCGAGTTTATCACTGCGCATGAAGAAATGACCACCTCCAACGTTTGGTTTATGTTTTATAAGCATTTTTAATTTTATTGCTTAAATCGCATTTTCTCGGCGAGCTGAGCGCTTTTTCTGAATTGTGCCGCTCCCGTCACTCTGGTTAGGTTGGCATCGAAAAAAACGCTCTCGGGTGCTTTAGAGTGCCGAGTTTATCACTGCGCATGAAGAAATGACCACCTCCAACGTTTGGTTTATGTTTTATAAGCATTTTTAATTTTATTGCTTAAATCGCATTTTCTCGGCGAGCTGAGCACTTTTTCTGAATTGTGCCGCTCCCGTCACTCTGGTTAGGTTGGCATCGAATAAAACGCTCTCGGGTGCTTTAGAGTGCCGAGTTTATCACTGCGCATGAAGAAATGACCACCTCCAACGTTTGGTTTATGTTTTATAAGCATTTTTAATTTTATTGCTTAAATCGCATTTTCTCGGCGAGCTGAGCACTTTTTCTGAATTGTGCCGCTCCCGTCACTCTGGTTAGGTTGGCATCGAAAAAAACGCTCTCGGGTGCTTTAGAGTGCCGAGTTTATCACTGCGCATGAAGAAATGACCACCTCCAACGTTTGGTTTATGTTTTATAAGCATTTTTAATTTTATTGCTTAAATCGCATTTTCTCGGCGAGCTGAGCACTTTTTCTGAATTGTGCCGCTCCCGTCACTCTGGTTAGGTTGGCATCGAAAAAAACGCTCTCGGGTGCTTTAGAGTGCCGAGTTTATCACTGTGCATGAAGAAATGACCACCTCCAACGTTTGGTTTATGTTTTATAAGCATTTTTAATTTTATTGCTTAAATCGCATTTTCTCGGCGAGCTGAGCACTTTTTCTGAATTGTGCCGCTCCCGTCACTCTGGTTAGGTTGGCATGGAAAAAAACGCTCTCGGGTGCTTTAGAGTGCCGAGTTTATCACTGCACATGAAGAAATGACCACCTCCAACGTTTGGTTTATGTTTTATAAGCATTTTTAATTGTATTGCTTAAATCGCATTTTCTCGGCGAGCTGAGCACTTTTTCTGAATTGTGCCGCTCCCGTCACTCTGGTTAGGTTGGCATGGAAAAAAACGCTCTCGGGTGCTTTAGAGTGCCGAGTTTATTACTGCGTAATAAGAAATGACCATCTACAACGTTTGGTTTATGTTTTATAAGCATTTTTAATTTTATTGCTTAAATCGCATTTTCTCGGCGAGCTGAGCACTTTTTCTGAATTGTGCCGCTCCCGTCACTCTGGTTAGGTTGGCATCGAAAAAAACACTCTCGGGTGCTTTAGAGTGCCGAGTTTATCACTGCGCATGAAGAAATGACCACCTCCAACGTTTGGTTTATGTTTTATAAGCATTTTTAATTTTATTGCTTAAATCGCATTTTCTCGGCGAGCTGAGCACTTTTTCTGAATTGTGCCGCTCGTCACTCTGGTTAGGTTGGCATGGAAAAAAACGCTCTCGGGTGCTTTAGAGTGCCGAGTTTATCACTGCGCATGAAGAAATGACCACCTCCAACGTTTGGTTTATGTTTTATAAGCATTTTTAATTTTATTGCTTAAATCGCATTTTCTCGGCGAGCTGAGCACTTTTTCTGAATTGTGCCGCTCCCGTCACTCTGGTTAGGTTGGCATCGAAAAAAACGCTCTCGGGTGCTTTAGAGTGCCGAGTTTATCACTGCGCATGAAGAAATGACCACCTCCAACGTTTGGTTTATGTTTTATAAGCATTTTTAATTTTATTGCTTAAATCGCATTTTCTCGGCGAGCTGAGCACTTTTTCTGAATTGTGCCGCTCCCGTCACTCTGGTTAGGTTGGCATGGAAAAAAACGCTCTCGGGTGCTTTAGAGTGCCGAGTTTATCACTGTGCATGAAGAAATGACCACCTCCAACGTTTGGTTTATGTTTTATAAGCATTTTTAATTTTATTGCTTAAATCGCATTTTCTCGGCGAGCTGAGCACTTTTTCTGAATTGTGCCGCTCCCGTCACTCTGGTTAGGTTGGCATGGAAAAAAACGCTCTCGGGTGCTTTAGAGTGCCGAGTTTATTACTGTGTAATAAGAAATGACCATCTACAACGTTTGGTTTATGTTTTATAAGCATTTTTAATTTTATTGCTTAAATCGCATTTTCTCGGCGAGCTGAGCACTTTTTCTGAATTGTGCCGCTCCCGTCACTCTGTTTAGGTTGGCATGGAAAAAAACGCTCTCGGGTGCTTTAGAGTGCCGAGTTTATCACTGCGCATGAAGAAAAGACCACCTCCAACGTTTGGTTTATGTTTTATAAGCATTTTTAATTTTATTGCTTAAATCGCATTTTCTCGGCGAGCTGAGCACTTTTTCTGAATTGTGCCGCTCCTGTCACTCTGGTTAGGTTGGCATGGAAAAAAACGCTCTCGGGTGCTTTAGAGTGCCGAGTTTATCACTGCGCATGAAGAAATGACCACCTCCAACGTTTGGTTTATGTTTTATAAGCATTTTTAATTTTATTGCTTAAATCGCATTTTCTCGGCGAGCTGAGCACTTTTTCTGAATTGTGCCGCTCCCGTCACTCTGGTTAGGTTGGCATGGAAAAAAACGCTCTCGGGTGCTTTAGAGTGCCGAGTTTATCACTGTGCATGAAGAAATGACCACCTCCAACGTTTGGTTTATGTTTTATAAGCATTTTTAATTTTATTGCTTAAATCGCATTTTCTCGGCGAGCTGAGCACTTTTTCTGAATTGTGCCGCTCCCGTCACTCTGGTTAGGTTGGCATGGAAAAAAACGCTCTCGGGTGCTTTAGAGTGCCGAGTTTATTACTGCGTAATAAGAAATGACCATCTACAACGTTTGGTTTATGTTTTATAAGCATTTTTAATTTTATTGCTTAAATCGCATTTTCTCGGCGAGCTGAGCACTTTTTCTGAATTGTGCCGCTCCCGTCACTCTGTTTAGGTTGGCATGGAAAAAAACGCTCTCGGGTGCTTTAGAGTGCCGAGTTTATCACTGCGCATGAAGAAAAGACCACCTCCAACGTTTGGTTTATGTTTTATAAGCATTTTTAATTTTATTGCTTAAATCGCATTTTCTCGGCGAGCTGAGCACTTTTTCTGAATTGTGCCGCTCCTGTCACTCTGGTTAGGTTGGCATGGAAAAAAACGCTCTCGGGTGCTTTAGAGTGCCGAGTTTATCACTGCGCATGAAGAAATGACCACCTCCAACGTTTGGTTTATGTTTTATAAGCATTTTTAATTTTATTGCTTAAATCGCATTTTCTCGGCGAGCTGAGCACTTTTTCTGAATTGTGCCGCTCCCGTCACTCTGGTTAGGCATGGAAAAAAACGCTCTCGGGTGCTTTAGAGTGCCGAGTTTATCACTGCGCATGAAGAAATGGCCACCTCCAACGTTTGGTTTATGTTTTATAAGCATTTTTAATTTTATTGCTTAAATCGCATTTTCTTGGCGAGCTGAGCACTTTTTCTGAATTGTGCCGCTCCCGTCACTCTGGTTAGGTTGGCATCGAAAAAAACGCTCTCGGGTGCTTTAGAGTGCCGAGTTTATCACTGCGCATGAAGAAATGGCCACCTCCAACGTTTGGTTTATGTTTTATAAGCATTTTTAATTTTATTGCTTAAATCGCATTTTCTCGGCGAGCTGAGCACTTTTTCTGAATTGTGCCGCTCCCGTCACTCTGGTTAGGTTGGCATGGAAAAAAACGCTCTCGGGTGCTTTAGAGTGCCGAGTTTATCACTGCGCATGAAGAAATGACCACCTCCAACGTTTGGTTTATGTTTTATAAGCATTTTTAATTTTATTGCTTAAATCGCATTTTCTCGGCGAGCTGAGCACTTTTTCTGAATTGTGCCGCTCCCGTCACTCTGGTTAGGTTGGCATGGAAAAAAACGCTCTCGGGTGCTTTAGAGTGCCGAGTTTATCACTGCGCATGAAGAAATGGCCACCTCCAACGTTTGGTTTATGTTTTATAAGCATTTTTAATTTTATTGCTTAAATCGCATTTTCTCGGCGAGCTGAGCACTTTTTCTGAATTGTGCCGCTCCCGTCACTCTGGTTAGGTTGGCATCGAAAAAAACGCTCTCGGGTGCTTTAGAGTGCCGAGTTTATCACTGCGCATGAAGAAATGACCACCTCCAACGTTTGGTTTATGTTTTATAAGCATTTTTAATTTTATTGCTTAAATCGCATTTTCTCGGCGAGCTGAGCACTTTTTCTGAATTGTGCCGCTCCCGTCACTCTGGTTAGGTTGGCATGGAAAAAATCGCTCTCGGGTGCTTTAGAGTGCCGAGTTTATTACTGCGTAATAAGAAATGACCATCTACAACGTTTGGTTTATGTTTTTATAAGCATTTTTAATTTTATTGCTTAAATCGCATTTTCTCGGCGAGCTGAGCACTTTTTCTGAATTGTGCCGCTCCCGTCACTCTGTTTAGGTTGGCATGGAAAAAAACGCTCTCGGGTGCTTTAGAGTGCCGAGTTTATCACTGCGCATGAAGAAATGACCACCTCCAACGTTTGGTTTATGTTTTATAAGCATTTTTAATTTTATTGCTTAAATCGCATTTTCTCGGCGAGCTGAGCGCTTTTTCTGAATTGTGCCGCTCCCGTCACTCTGGTTAGGTTGGCATCGAAAAAAACGCTCTCGGGTGCTTTAGAGTGCCGAGTTTATCACTGCGCATGAAGAAATGGCCACCTCCAACGTTTGGTTTGTGTTTTATAAGCATTTTTAATTTTATTGCTTAAATCGCATTTTCTCGGCGAGCTGAGCACTTTTTCTGAATTGTGCCGCTCCCGTCACTCTGGTTAGGTTGGCATGGAAAAAAACGCTCTCGGGTGCTTTAGAGTGCCGAGTTTATCACTGCGCATGAAGAAATGACCACCTCCAACGTTTGGTTTATGTTTTATAAGCATTTTTAATTTTATTGCTTGAATCGCATTTTCTCGGCGAGCTGAGCACTTTTTCTGAATTGTGGCGCTCCCGTCACTCTGGTTAGGTTGGCATGGAAAAAAACGCTCTCGGGTGCTTTAGAGTGCCGAGTTTATCACTGCGCATGAAGAAATGGCCACCTCCAACGTTTGGTTTATGTTTTATAAGCATTTTTAATTTTATTGCTTAAATCGCATTTTCTCGGCGAGCTGAGCACTTTTTCTGAATTGTGCCGCTCCCGTAACTCTGGTTAGGTTGGCATCGAAAAAAACGCTCTCGGGTGCTTTAGAGTGCCGAGTTTATCACTGCGCATGAAGAAATGACCACCTCCAACGTTTGGTTTATGTTTTATAAGCATTTTAAATTTTATTGCTTAAATCGCATTTTCTCGGCGAGCTGAGCACTTTTTCTGAATTGTGCCGCTCCCGTCACTCTGGTTAGGTTGGCATCGAAAAAAACGCTCTCGGGTGCTTTAGAGTGCCGAGTTTATCACTGTGCATGAAGAAATGACCACCTCCAACGTTTGGTTTATGTCTTATAAGCATTTTTAATTTTAATGCTTAAATCGCATTTTCTCGGCGAGCTGAGCGCTTTTTCTGAATTGTGCCGCTCCCGTCACTCTGGTTAGGTTGGCATCGAAAAAAACGCTCTCGGGTGCTTTAGAGTGCCGAGTTTATCACTGCGCATGAAGAAATGACCACCTCCAACGTTTGGTTTATGTTTTATAAGCATTTTTAATTTTATTGCTTAAATCGCATTTTCTCGGCGAGCTGAGCACTTTTTCTGAATTGTGCCGCTCCCGTCACTCTGGTTAGGTTGGCATCGAAAAAAACGCTCTCGGGTGCTTTAGAGTGCCGAGTTTATCACTGCGCATGAAGAAATGACCACCTCCAACGTTTGGTTTATGTTTTATAAGCATTTTTAATTTTATTGCTTAAATCGCATTTTCTCGGCGAGCTCAGCGCTTTTTCTGAATTGTGCCGCTCCCGTCACTCTGGTTAGGTTGGCATCGAAAAAAACGCTCTCGGGTGCTTTAGAGTGCCGAGTTTATCACTGCGCATGAAGAAATGACCACCTCCAACGTTTGGTTTATGTTTTATAAGCATTTTTAATTTTATTGCTTAAATCGCATTTTCTCGGCGAGCTGAGCGCTTTTTCTGAATTGTGCCGCTCCCGTCACTCTGGTTAGGTTGGCATCGAAAAAAACGCTCTCGGGTGCTTTAGAGTGCCGAGTTTATCACTGCGCATGAAGAAATGACCACCTCCAACGTTTGGTTTATGTTTTATAACCATTTTTAATTTTATTGCTTAAATCGCATTTTCTCGGCGAGCTGAGCACTTTTTCTGAATTGTGCCGCTCCCGTCACTCTGGTTAGGTTGGCATGGAAAAAAACGCTCTCGGGTGCTTTAGAGTGCCGAGTTTATTACTGCGTAATAAGAAATGACCACCTCCAACGTTTGGTTTATGTTTTATAAGCATTTTTAATTTTATTGCTTAAATCGCATTTTCTCGGCGAGCTGAGCACTTTTTCTGAATTGTGCCGCTCCCGTCACTCTGGTTAGGTTGGCATGGAAAAAAACGCTCTCGGGTGCTTTAGAGTGCCGAGTTTATTACTGCGTAATAAGAAATGACCACCTCCAACGTTTGGTTTATGTTTTATAAGCATTTTTAATTTTATTGCTTAAATCGCATTTTCTCGGCGAGCTGAGCACTTTTTCTGAATTGTGCCGCTCCCGTCACTCTGGTTAGGTTGGCATCGAAAAAAACGCTCTCGGGTGCTTTAGAGTGCCGAGTTTATCACTGTGCATGAAGAAATTACCACCTCCAACGTTTGGTTTATGTTTTATAAGCATTTTTAATTTTATTGCTTAAATCGCATTTTCTCGGCGAGCTGAGCGCTTTTTCTGAATTGTGCCGCTCGCGTCACTCTGGTTAGGTTGGCATGGAAAAAAACGCTCTCGGGTGCTTTAGAGTGCCGATTTTATCACTGCGCATGAAGAAATGACCACCTCCAACGTTTGGTTTATGTTTTATAAGCATTTTTAATTTTATTGCTTAAATCGCATTTTCTCGGCGAGCTGAGCACTTTTTCTGAATTGTGCCGCTCCCGTCACTCTGGTTAGGTTGGCATGGAAAAAAACGCTCTCGGGTGCTTTAGAGTGCCGAGTTTATCACTGCGCATGAAGAAATGACCACCTCCAACGTTTGGTTTATGTTTTATAAGCATTTTTAATTGTATTGCTTAAATCGCATTTTCTCGGCGAGCTGAGCACTTTTTCTGAATTGTGCCGCTCCCGTCACTCTGGTTAGGTTGGCATGGAAAAAAACGCTCTCGGGTGCTTTAGAGTGCCGAGTTTATTACTGCGTAATAAGAAATGACCATCTACAACGTTTGGTTTATGTTTTATAAGCATTTTTAATTTTATTGCTTAAATCGCATTTTCTCGGCGAGCTGAGCACTTTTTCTGAATTGTGCCGCTCCGGTCACTCTGGTTAGGTTGGCATGGAAAAAAACGCTCTCGGGTGCTTTAGAGTGCCGAGTTTATCACTGCGCATGAAGAAATGGCCACCTCCAACGTTTGGTTTATGTTTTATAAGCATTTTTAATTTTATTGCTTAAATCGCATTTTCTCGGCGAGCTGAGCACTTTTTCTTAATTGTGCCGCTCCCGTCACTCTGGTTAGGTTGGCATGGGAAAAAACGCTCTCGGGTGCTTTAGAGTGCCGAGTTTATCACTGCGCATGAAGAAATGGCCACCTCCAACGTTTGGTTTATGTTTTATAAGCATTTTTAATTTTATTGCTTAAATCGCATTTTCTCGGCGAGCTGAGCACTTTTTCTGAATTGTGCCGCTCCCGTCACTCTGGTTAGGTTGGCATCGAAAAAAACGCTCTCGGGTGCTTTAGAGTGCCGAGTTTATCACTGCGCATGAAGAAATGACCACCTCCAACGTTTGGTTTATGTTTTATAAGCATTTTTAATTTTATTGCTTAAATCGCATTTTCTCGGCGAGCTGAGCACTTTTTCTGAATTGTGCCGCTCCCGTCACTCTGGTTAGGTTGGCATCGAAAAAAACGCTCTCGGGTGCTTTAGAGTGCCGAGTTTATCACTGTGCATGAAGAAATGACCACCTCCAACGTTTGGTTTATGTTTTATAAGCATTTTTAATTTTATTGCTTAAATCGCATTTTCTCGGCGAGCTGAGCGCTTTTTCTGAATTGTGCCGCTCGCGTCACTCTGGTTAGGTTGGCATCGAAAAAAACGCTCTCGGGTGCTTTAGAGTGCCGAGTTTATCACTGCGCATGAAGAAATGACCACCTCCAACGTTTGGTTTATGTTTTATAAGCATTTTTAATTTTATTGCTTAAATCGCATTTTCTCGGCGAGCTGAGCACTTTTTCTGAATTGTGCCGCTCCCGTCACTCTGGTTAGGTTGGCATCGAAAAAAACGCTCTCGGGTGCTTTAGAGTGCCGAGTTTATCACTGCGCATGAAGAAATGACCACCTCCAACGTTTGGTTTATGTTTTATAAGCATTTTTAATTTTATTGCTTAAATCGCATTTTCTCGGCGAGCTGAGCACTTTTTCTGAATTGTGCCGCTCCCGTCACTCTGGTTAGGTTGGCATCGAAAAAAACGCTCTCGGGTGCTTTAGAGTGCCGAGTTTATCACTGCGCATGAATAAATGACCACCTCCAACGTTTGGTTTATGTTTTATAAGCATTTTTAATTTTATTGCTTAAATCGCATTTTCTCGGCGAGCTGAGCACTTTTTCTGAATTGTGCCGCTCCCGTCACTCTGTTTAGGTTGGCATGGAAAAAAACGCTCTCGGGTGCTTTAGAGTGCCGAGTTTATCACTGCGCATGAAGAAAAGACCACCTCCAACGTTTGGTTTATGTTTTATAAGCATTTTTAATTTTATTGCTTAAATCGCATTTTCTCGGCGAGCTGAGCACTTTTTCTGAATTGTGCCGCTCCTGTCACTCTGGTTAGGTTGGCATGGAAAAAAACGCTCTCGGGTGCTTTAGAGTGCCGAGTTTATCACTGCGCATGAAGAAATGACCACCTCCAACGTTTGGTTTATGTTTTATAAGCATTTTTAATTTTATTGCTTAAATCGCATTTTCTCGGCGAGCTGAGCACTTTTTCTGAATTGTGCCGCTCCTGTCACTCTGGTTAGGTTGGCATGGAAAAAAACGCTCTCGGGTGCTTTAGAGTGCCGAGTTTATCACTGCGCATGAAGAAATGACCACCTCCAACGTTTGGTTTATGTTTTATAAGCATTTTTAATTTTATTGCTTAAATCGCATTTTCTCGGCGAGCTGAGCACTTTTTCTGAATTGTGCCGCTCCCGTCACTCTGGTTAGGTTGGCATGGAAAAAAACGCTCTCGGGTGCTTTAGAGTGCCGAGTTTATCACTGTGCATGAAGAAATGACCACCTCCAACGTTTGGTTTATGTTTTATAAGCATTTTTAATTTTATTGCTTAAATCGCATTTTCTCGGCGAGCTGAGCACTTTTTCTGAATTGTGCCGCTCCCGTCACTCTGGTTAGGTTGGCATGGAAAAAAACGCTCTCGGGTGCTTTAGAGTGCCGAGTTTATCACTGCGCATGAAGAAATGACCACCTCCAACGTTTGGTTTATGTTTTATAAGCATTTTTAATTTTATTGCTTAAATCGCATTTTCTCGGCGAGCTGAGCACTTTTTCTGAATTGTGCCGCTCCCGTCACTCTGGTTAGGTTGGCATCGAAAAAAACGCTCTCGGGTGCTTTAGAGTGCCGAGTTTATCACTGCGCATGAAGAAATGACCACCTCCAACGTTTGGTTTATGTTTTATAAGCATTTTTAATTTTATTGCTTAAATCGCATTTTCTCGGCGAGCTGAGCATTTTTTCTGAATTGTGCCGCTCCCGTCACTCTGGTTAGGTTGGCATGAAAAAAAACGCTCTCGGGTGCTTTAGAGTGCCGAGTTTATCACTGTGCATGAAGAAATGACCACCTCCAACGTTTGGTTTATGTTTTATAAGCATTTTTAATTTTATTGCTTAAATCGCATTTTCTCGGCGAGCTGAGCGCTTTTTCTGAATTGTGCCGCTCCCGTCACTCTGGTTAGGTTGGCATCGAAAAAAACGCTCTCGGGTGCTTTAGAGTGCCGAGTTTATTACTGCGTAATAAGAAATGACAATTTACAACGTTTGGTTTATGTTTTATAAGCATTTTTAATTTTATTGCTTAAATCGCATTTTCTCGGCGAGCTGAGCACTTTTTCTGAATTGTGCCGCTCCCGTCACTCTGGTTAGGTTGGCATCGAAAAAAACGCTCTCGGGTGCTTTAGAGTGCCGAGTTTATTACTGCGTAATAAGAAATGACCATCTACAACGTTTGGTTTATGTTTAATAAGCATTTTTAATTTTATTGCTTAAATCGCATTTTCTCGGCGAGCTGAGCACTTTTTCTGAATTGTGCCGCTCCCGTCACTCTGGTTAGGTTGGCATCGAAAAAAACGCTCTCGGGTGCTTTAGAGTGCCGAGTTTATCACTGTGCATGAAGAAATGACCACCTCCAACGTTTGGTTTATGTTTTATAAGCATTTTTAATTTTATTGCTTAAATCGCATTTTCTCGGCGAGCTGAGCGCTTTTTCTGAATTGTGCCGCTCCCGTCACTCTGGTTAGGTTGGCATCGAAAAAAACGCTCTTGGGTTCTTTAGAGTGCCGAGTTTATCACTGCGCATGAAGAAATGACCACCTCCAACGTTTGGTTTATGTTTTATAAGCATTTTTAATTTTATTGCTTAAATCGCATTTTCTCGGCGAGCTGAGCACTTTTTCTGAATTGTGCCGCTCCCGTCACTCTGGTTAGGTTGGCATCGAAAAAAACGCTCTCGGGTGCTTTAGAGTGCCGAGTTTATCACTGCGCATGAAGAAATGACCAACTCCAACGTTTGGTTTATGTTTTATAAGCATTTTTAATTTTATTGCTTAAATCGCATTTTCTCGGCGAGCTGAGCACTTTTTCTGAATTGTGCCGCTCCCGTCACTCTGGTTAGGTTGGCATCGAAAAAAACGCTCTCGGGTGCTTTAGAGTGCCGAGTTTATCACTGCGCATGAAGAAATGACCACCTCCAACGTTTGGTTTATGTTTTATAAGCATTTTTAATTTTATTGCTTAAATCGCATTTTCTCGGCGAGCTGAGCACTTTTTCTGAATTGTGCCGCTCCCGTCACTCTGGTTAGGTTGGCATCGAAAAAAACGCTCTCGGGTGCTTTATAGTGCCGAATTTATCACTGCGCATGAAGAAATGACCACCTCCAACGTTTGGTTTATGTTTTATAAGCATTTTTAATTTTATTGCTTAAATCGCATTTTCTCGGCGAGCTGAGCGCTTTTTCTGAATTGTGCCGCTCCCGTCACTCTGGTTAGGTTGGCATCGAAAAAAACGCTCTCGGGTGCTTTAGAGTGCCGAGTTTATCACTGCGCATGAAGAAATGACCACCTCCAACGTTTGGTTTATGTTTTATAAGCATTTTTAATTTTATTGCTTAAATCGCATTTTCTCGGCGAGCTGAGCGCTTTTTCTGAATTGTGCCGCTCCCGTCACTCTGGTTAGGTTGGCATCGAAAAAAACGCTCTCGGGTGCTTTAGAGTGCCGAGTTTATCACTGCGCATGAAGAAATGACCACCTCCAACGTTTGGTTTATGTTTTATAAGCATTTTTAATTTTATTGCTTAAATCGCATTTTCTCGGCGACCTGAGCACTTTTTCTGAATTGTGCCGCTCCCGTCACTCTGGTTAGGTTGGCATCGAAAAAAACGCTCTCGGGTGCTTTAGAGTGCCGAGTTTATCACTGCGCATGAAGAAATGACCACCTCCAACGTTTGGTTTATGTTTTATAAGCATTTTTAATTTTATTGCTTAAATCGCATTTTCTCGGCGAGCTGAGCACTTTTTCTGAATTGTGCCGCTCCCGTCACTCTGGTTAGGTTGGCATCGAAAAAAACGCTCTCGGGTGCTTTAGAGTGCCGAGTTTATCACTGTGCATGAAGAAATGACCACCTCCAACGTTTGGTTTATGTTTTATAAGCATTTTTAATTTTAATGCTTAAATCGCATTTTCTCGGCGAGCTGAGCGCTTTTTCTGAATTGTGCCGCTCCCGTCACTCTGGTTAGGTTGGCATCGAAAAAAACGCTCTCGGGTGCTTTAGAGTGCCGAGTTTATCACTGCGCATGAAGAAATGACCACCTCCAACGTTTGGTTTATGTTTTATAAGCATTTTTAATTTTATTGCTTAAATCGCATTTTCTCGGCGAGCTGAGCACTTTTTCTGAATTGTGCCGCTCCCGTCACTCTGGTTAGGTTGGCATCGAAAAAAACGCTCTCGGGTGCTTTAGAGTGCCGAGTTTATCACTGCGCATGAAGAAATGACCACCTCCAACGTTTGGTTTATGTTTTATAAGCATTTTTAATTTTATTGCTTAAATCGCATTTTCTCGGCGAGCTCAGCGCTTTTTCTGAATTGTGCCGCTCCCGTCACTCTGGTTAGGTTGGCATCGAAAAAAACGCTCTCGGGTGCTTTAGAGTGCCGAGTTTATCACTGCGCATGAAGAAATGACCACCTCCAACGTTTGGTTTATGTTTTATAAGCATTTTTAATTTTATTGCTTAAATCGCATTTTCTCGGCGAGCTGAGCGCTTTTTCTGAATTGTGCCGCTCCCGTCACTCTGGTTAGGTTGGCATCGAAAAAAACGCTCTCGGGTGCTTTAGAGTGCCGAGTTTATCACTGCGCATGAAGAAATGACCACCTCCAACGTTTGGTTTATGTTTTATAACCATTTTTAATTTTATTGCTTAAATCGCATTTTCTCGGCGAGCTGAGCACTTTTTCTGAATTGTGCCGCTCCCGTCACTCTGGTTAGGTTGGCATGGAAAAAAACGCTCTCGGGTGCTTTAGAGTGCCGAGTTTATTACTGCGTAATAAGAAATGACCACCTCCAACGTTTGGTTTATGTTTTATAAGCATTTTTAATTTTATTGCTTAAATCGCATTTTCTCGGCGAGCTGAGCACTTTTTCTGAATTGTGCCGCTCCCGTCACTCTGGTTAGGTTGGCATCGAAAAAAACGCTCTCGGGTGCTTTAGAGTGCCGAGTTTATCACTGCGCATGAAGAAATTACCACCTCCAACGTTTGGTTTATGTTTTATAAGCATTTTTAATTTTATTGCTTAAATCGCATTTTCTCGGCGAGCTGAGCACTTTTTCTGAATTGTGCCGCTCCCGTCACTCTGGTTAGGTTGGCATGGAAAAAAACGCTCTCGGGTGCTTTAGAGTGCCGAGTTTATTACTGCGTAATAAGAAATGACCACCTCCAACGTTTGGTTTATGTTTTATAAGCATTTTTAATTTTATTGCTTAAATCGCATTTTCTCGGCGAGCTGAGCACTTTTTCTGAATTGTGCCGCTCCCGTCACTCTGGTTAGGTTGGCATCGAAAAAAACGCTCTCGGGTGCTTTAGAGTGCCGAGTTTATCACTGTGCATGAAGAAATTACCACCTCCAACGTTTGGTTTATGTTTTATAAGCATTTTTAATTTTATTGCTTAAATCGCATTTTCTCGGCGAGCTGAGCGCTTTTTCTGAATTGTGCCGCTCGCGTCACTCTGGTTAGGTTGGCATGGAAAAAAACGCTCTCGGGTGCTTTAGAGTGCCGAGTTTATCACTGCGCATGAAGAAATGACCACCTCCAACGTTTGGTTTATGTTTTATAAGCATTTTTAATTTTATTGCTTAAATCGCATTTTCTCGGCGAGCTGAGCACTTTTTCTGAATTGTGCCGCTCCCGTCACTCTGGTTAGGTTGGCATGGAAAAAAACGCTCTCGGGTGCTTTAGAGTGCCGAGTTTATCACTGCGCATGAAGAAATGACCACCTCCAACGTTTGGTTTATGTTTTATAAGCATTTTTAATTTTATTGCTTAAATCGCATTTTCTCGGCGACCTGAGCACTTTTTCTGAATTGTGCCGCTCCCGTCACTCTGGTTAGGTTGGCATGGAAAAAAACGCTCTCGGGTGCTTTAGAGTGCCGAGTTTATTACTGCGTAATAAGAAATGACCATCTACAACGTTTGGTTTATGTTTTATAAGCATTTTTAATTTTATTGCTTAAATCGCATTTTCTCGGCGAGCTGAGCACTTTTTCTGAATTGTGCCGCTCCCGTCACTCTGGTTAGGTTGGCATCGAAAAAAACGCTCTCGGGTGCTTTAGAGTGCCGAGTTTATCACTGCGCATGAAGAAATGACCACCTCCAACATTTGGTTTATGTTTTATAAGCATTTTTAATTTTATTGCTTAAATCGCATTTTCTCGGCGAGCTGAGCACTTTTTCTGAATTGTGCCGCTCCCGTCACTCTGGTTAGGTTGGCATCGAAAAAAACGCTCTCGGGTGCTTTAGAGTGCCGAGTTTATCACTGTGCATGAAGAAATGACCACCTCCAACGTTTGGTTTATGTTTTATAAGCATTTTTAATTTTATTGCTTAAATCGCATTTTCTCGGCGAGCTGAGCGCTTTTTCTGAATTGTGCCGCTCGCGTCACTCTGGTTAGGTTGGCATCGAAAAAAACGCTCTCGGGTGCTTTAGAGTGCCGAGTTTATCACTGCGCATGAAGAAATGACCACCTCCAACGTTTGGTTTATGTTTTATAAGCATTTTTAATTTTATTGCTTAAATCGCATTTTCTCGGCGAGCTGAGCACTTTTTCTGAATTGTGCCGCTCCCGTCACTCTGGTTAGGTTGGCATCGAAAAAAACGCTCTCGGGTGCTTTAGAGTGCCGAGTTTATCACTGCGCATGAAGAAATGACCACCTCCAACGTTTGGTTTATGTTTTATAAGCATTTTTAATTTTATTGCTTAAATCGCATTTTCTCGGCGAGCTGAGCACTTTTTCTGAATTGTGCCGCTCCCGTCACTCTGGTTAGGTTGGCATCGAAAAAAACGCTCTCGGGTGCTTTAGAGTGCCGAGTTTATCACTGCGCATGAATAAATGACCACCTCCAACGTTTGGTTTATGTTTTATAAGCATTTTTAATTTTATTGCTTAAATCGCATTTTCTCGGCGAGCTGAGCACTTTTTCTGAATTGTGCCGCTCCCGTCACTCTGGTTAGGTTGGCATGGAAAAAAAACGCTCTCGGGTGCTTTAGAGTGCCGAGTTTATTACTGCGTAATAAGAAATGACCACCTCCAACGTTTGGTTTATGTTTTATAAGCATTTTTAATTTTATTGCTTAAATCGCATTTTCTCGGCGAGCTGAGCACTTTTTCTGAATTGTGCCGCTCCCGTCACTCTGGTTAGGTTGGCATCGAAAAAAACGCTCTCGGGTGCTTTAGAGTGCCGAGTTTATCACTGTGCATGAAGAAATTACCACCTCCAACGTTTGGTTTATGTTTTATAAGCATTTTTAATTTTATTGCTTAAATCGCATTTTCTCGGCGAGCTGAGCGCTTTTTCTGAATTGTGCCGCTCGCGTCACTCTGGTTAGGTTGGCATCGAAAAAAAACGCTCTCGGGTGCTTTAGAGTGCCGAGTTTATCACTGCGCATGAAGAAATGACCACCTCCAACGTTTGGTTTATGTTTTATAAGCATTTTTAATTTTATTGCTTAAATCGCATTTTCTCGGCGAGCTGAGCACTTTTTCTGAATTGTGCCGCTCCCGTCACTCTGGTTAGGTTGGCATCGAAAAAAACGCTCTCGGGTGCTTTAGAGTGCCGAGTTTATCACTGCGCATGAAGAAATGACCACCTCCAACGTTTGGTTTATGTTTTATAAGCATTTTTAATTTTATTGCTTAAATCGCATTTTCTCGGCGAGCTGAGCACTTTTTCTGAATTGTGCCGCTCCCGTCACTCTGGTTAGGTTGGCATGGAAAAAAACGCTCTCGGGTGCTTTAGAGTGCCGAGTTTATTACTGCGTAATAAGAAATGACCATCTACAACGTTTGGTTTATGTTTTATAAGCATTTTTAATTTTATTGCTTAAATCGCATTTTCTCGGCGAGCTGAGCACTTTTTCTGAATTGTGCCGCTCCCGTCACTCTGGTTAGGTTGGCATCGAAAAAAACGCTCTCGGGTGCTTTAGAGTGCCGAGTTTATCACTGCGCATGAAGAAATGACCACCTCCAACGTTTGGTTTATGTTTTATAAGCATTTTTAATTTTATTGCTTAAATCGCATTTTCTCGGCGAGCTGAGCACTTTTTCTGAATTGTGCCGCTCCCGTCACTCTGGTTAGGTTGGCATCGAAAAAAACGCTCTCGGGTGCTTTAGAGTGCCGAGTTTATCACTGTGCATGAAGAAATGACCACCTCCAACGTTTGGTTTATGTTTTATAAGCATTTTTAATTTTATTGCTTAAATCGCATTTTCTCGGCGAGCTGAGCGCTTTTTCTGAATTGTGCCGCTCCCGTCACTCTGGTTAGGTTGGCATCGAAAAAAACGCTCTCGGGTGCTTTAGAGTGCCGAGTTTATCACTGCGCATGAAGAAATGACCACCTCCAACGTTTGGTTTATGTTTTATAAGCATTTTTAATTTTATTGCTTAAATCGCATTTTCTCGGCGAGCTGAGCACTTTTTCTGAATTGTGCCGCTCCCGTCACTCTGGTTAGGTTGGCATGGAAAAAAAACGCTCTCGGGTGCTTTAGAGTGCCGAGTTTATCACTGCGCATGAAGAAATGACCACCTCCAACGTTTGGTTTATGTTTTATAAGCATTTTTAATTTTATTGCTTAAATCGCATTTTCTCGGCGAGCTGAGCACTTTTTCTGAATTGTGCCGCTCCCGTCACTCTGGTTAGGTTGGCATCGCAAAAAACGCTCTCGGGTGCTTTAGAGTGCCGAGTTTATCACTGCGCATGAAGAAATGACCACCTCCAACGTTTGGTTTATGTTTTATAAGCATTTTTAATTTTATTGCTTAAATCGCATTTTCTCGGCGAGCTGAGCACTTTTTCTGAATTGTGCCGCTCCCGTCACTCTTGTTAGGTTGGCATGGAAAAAAACGCTCTCGGGTGCTTTAGAGTGCCGAGTTTATTACTGGGTAATAAGAAATGACCATCTACAACGTTTGGTTTATGTTTTATAAGCATTTTTAATTTTATTGCTTAAATCGCATTTTCTCGGCGAGCTGAGCACTTTTTCTGAATTGTGCCGCTCCCGTCACTCTGGTTAGGTTGGCATGGAAAAAAACGCTCTCGGTCGCTTTAGAGTGCCGAGTTTATCACTGCGCATGAAGTAATGGCCACCTCCAACGTTTGGTTTATGTTTTATAAGCATTTTTAATTTTATTGCTTAAATCGCATTTTCTCGGCGAGCTGAGCACTTTTTCTGAATTGTGCCGCTCCCGTCACTCTGGTTAGGTTGGCATGGAAAAAAACGCTCTCGGGTGCTTTAGAGTGCCGAGTTTATCACTGCGCATGAAGAAATGACCACCTCCAACGTTTGGTTTATGTTTTATAAGCATTTTTAATTTTATTGCTTAAATCGCATTTTCTCGGCGAGCTGAGCACTTTTTCTGAATTGTGCCGCTCCCGTCACTCTGGTTAGGTTGGCATGGAAAAAAACGCTCTCGGGTGCTTTAGAGTGCCGAGTTTATTACTGCGTAATAAGAAATGACCATCTACAACGTTTGGTTTATGTTTTATAAGCATTTTAAATTTTATTGCTTAAATCGCATTTTCTCGGCGAGCTGAGCACTTTTTCTGAATTGTGCCGCTCCCGTCACTCTGGTTAGGTTGGCATCGAAAAAAACGCTCTCGGGTGCTTTATAGTGCCGAGTTTATCACTGCGCATGAAGAAATGACCACCTCCAACGTTTGGTTTATGTTTTATAAGCATTTTTAATTTTATTGCTTAAATCGCATTTTCTCGGCGAGCTGAGCACTTTTTCTGAATTGTGCCGCTCCCGTCACTCTGGTTAGGTTGGCATCGAAAAAAACGCTCTCGGGTGCTTTAGAGTGCCGAGTTTATCACTGTGCATGAAGAAATGACCACCTCCAACGTTTGGTTTATGTTTTATAAGCATTTTTAATTTTATTGCTTAAATCGCATTTTCTCGGCGAGCTGAGCGCTTTTTCTGAATTGTGCCGCTCCCGTCACTCTGGTTAGGTTGGCATCGAAAAAAACGCTCTCGGGTGCTTTAGAGTGCCGAGTTTATCAATGCGCATGAAGAAATGACCACCTCCAACGTTTGGTTTATGTTTTATAAGCATTTTTAATTTTATTGCTTAAATCGCATTTTCTCGGCGAGCTGAGCACTTTTTCTGAATTGTGCCGCTCCCGTCACTCTGGTTAGGTTGGCATCGAAAAAAACGCTCTCGGGTGCTTTAGAGTGCCGAGTTTATCACTGCGCATGAAGAAATGACCACCTCCCAACGTTTGGTTTATGTTTTATAAGCATTTTTAATTTTATTGCTTAAATCGCATTTTCTCGGCGAGCTGAGCGCTTTTTCTGAATTGTGCCGCTCGTCACTCTGGTTAGGTTGGCATCGAAAAAAACGCTCTCGGGTGCTTTAGAGTGCCGAGTTTATCACTGCGCATGAAGAAATGACCACCTCCAACGTTTGGTTTATGTTTTATAAGCATTTTTAATTTTATTGCTTAAATCGCATTTTCTCGGCGAGCTGAGCGCTTTTTCTGAATTGTGCCGCTCCCGTCACTCTGGTTAGGTTGGCATCGAAAAAAACGCTCTCGGGTGCTTTAGAGTGCCGAGTTTATCACTGCGCATGAAGAAATGACCACCTCCAACGTTTGGTTTATGTTTTATAAGCATTTTTAATTTTATTGCTTAAATCGCATTTTCTCGGCGAGCTGAGCACTTTTTCTGAATTGTGCCGCTCCCGTCACTCTGGTTAGGTTGGCATGGAAAAAAACGCTCTCGGGTGCTTTAGAGTGCCGAGTTTATCACTGCGCATGAAGAAATGACCACCTCCAACGTTTGGTTTATGTTTTATAAGCATTTTTAATTTTATTGCTTAAATCGCATTTTCTCGGCGAGCTGAGCACTTTTTCTGAATTGTGCCGCTCCCGTCACTCTGGTTAGGTTGGCATGGAAAAAAACGCTCTCGGGTGCTTTAGAGTGCCGAGTTTATCACTGCGCATGAAGAAATGACCACCTCCAACGTTTGGTTTATGTTTTATAAGCATTTTTAATTTTATTGCTTAAATCGCATTTTTTCGGCGAGCTGAGCACTTTTTCTGAATTGTGCCGCTCCCGTCACTCTGGTTAGGTTGGCATGGAAAAAAACGCTCTCGGGTGCTTTAGAGTGCCGAGTTTATCACTGCGTATGAAGAAATGGCCACCTCCAACGTTTGGTTTATGTTTTATAAGCATTTTTAATTTTATTGCTTAAATCGCATTTTCTCGGCGAGCTGAGCACTTTTTCTGAATTGTGCCGCTCCCGTCACTCTGGTTAGGTTGGCATGGAAAAAAACGCTCTCGGGTGCTTTAGAGTGCCGAGTTTATCACTGCGCATGAAGAAATGGCCACCTCCAACGTTTGGTTTATGTTTTATAAGCATTTTTAATTTTATTGCTTAAATCGCATTTTCTCGGCGAGCTGAGCACTTTTTCTGAATTGTGCCGCTCCCGTCACTCTGGTTAGGTTGGCATGGAAAAAAACGCTCTCGGGTGCTTTAGAGTGCCGAGTTTATTACTGCGTAATAAGAAATGACCATCTACAACGTTTGGTTTATGTTTTATAAGCATTTTTAATTTTATTGCTTAAATCGCATTTTCTCGGCGAGCTGAGCACTTTTTCTGAATTGTGCCGCTCCCGTCACTCTGGTTAGGTTGGCATCGAAAAAAACGCTCTCGGGTGCTTTAGAGTGCCGAGTTTATCACTGCGCATGAAGAAATGACCACCTCCAACGTTTGGTTTATGTTTTATAAGCATTTTTAATTTTATTGCTTAAATCGCATTTTCTCGGCGAGTTGAGCACTTTTTCTGAATTGTGCCGCTCCCGTCACTCTGGTTAGGTTGGCATGGAAAAAAACGCTCTCGGGTGCTTTAGAGTGCCGAGTTTATCACCGCGCATGAAGAAATGACCACCTCCAACGTTTGGTTTATGTTTTATAAGCATTTTTAATTTTATTGCTTAAATCGCATTTTCTCGGCGAGCTGAGCGCTTTTTCTGAATTGTGCCGCTCCCGTCACTCTGGTTAGGTTGGCATCGAATAAAACGCTCTCGGGTGCTTTAGAGTGCCGAGTTTATCACTGCGCATGAAGAAATGACCACCTCCAACGTTTGGTTTATGTTTTATAAGCATTTTTAATTTTATTGCTTAAATCGCATTTTCTCGGCGAGCTGAGCACTTTTTCTGAATTGTGCCGCTCCCGTCACTCTGCTTAGGTTGGCATGGAAAAAAACGCTCTCGGGTGCTTTAGAGTGCCGAGTTTATTACTGCGTAATAAGAAATGACCATCTACAACGTTTGGTTTATGTTTTATAAGCATTTTTAATTTTATTGCTTAAATCGCATTTTCTCGGCGAGCTGAGCACTTTTTCTGAATTGTGCCGCTCCCGTCACTCTGGTTAGGTTGGCATGGAAAAAAACGCTCTCGGGTGCTTTAGAGTGCCGAGTTTATCACTGCGCATGAAGAAATGACCACCTCCAACGTTTGGTTTATGTTTTATAAGCATTTTTAATTTTATTGCTTAAATCGCATTTTCTCGGCGAGCTGAGCACTTTTTCTGAATTGTGCCGCTCCTGTCACTCTGGTTAGGTTGTGTCATGTAACGCGGGAATTGGGGAACAAATGGTGCAAGAGAATGAGTATGGATTGCTCCCAGGAATAAATTGGCAGGGCGGACATTCCAAAATTTAAACAGCAGATGGGGCAAAATCAGAGTTAAATAGTAGGGAG
Organism: Syngnathus typhle; assembly: GCF_033458585.1. Taxonomy (NCBI): domain Eukaryota; kingdom Metazoa; phylum Chordata; class Actinopteri; order Syngnathiformes; family Syngnathidae; genus Syngnathus; species Syngnathus typhle. The sequence goes on from NW_026872075.1 coordinate 128,169, forward strand.
TGAATTGGCCAAACTGAAATTCTAAAATTTTCCAAAAGATGGTGCCAAATCGTAGCCGGAAACCAAAATTGAGCGTGGTCTGATCAATGGAACACACACGAGAGCACAAAGGTGGTTTTTTATTATTCTTTTAATTGTATTTTATTTTACTAGCTTGGCTGAAATATATTCTGTAACCGCTTAAAGCAATATTATCACAGAATTGGACTAAGCTGCCCACCCTTATGAGAATAGGGGTGTGTTAAAAAGGGTAAAACAGATGAGTTCTTGGTTTTATTATTTCATTTTATTTTTTATGTTTTATTTCAATTGCTTGGCTGAAATATATTCTGTAACGGCTTAAAGCAATATTATCACAGAATGGGACTAAGCTGCCCACCCTTATGAGAATAGGGGTGTGTTAAAAAGAGAAAAGAAAGAGATCAATTCAAAGGCTTTGATTTATTTTGATTTAATGGTTGACCAAAGTCTGACTTTAAAGTATTGGTTTTAAAAAAGGAGAAGTAAAGAAAAGAGGAAGCAGGGTGCCTGCCAAGGGGGGTTTCCACAGAATTTCAGTGGAAAGAGTGAGCCGGAAACGAGCTGCCCGGAAAAACCGCAGGGGATGAGCGTGGGAAGCTGGACAGTATAGAAGCCGTAGGCGTGGGAAACTGGACAGTATAGAAGCCGTAGGCGTGGGAAACTGGACAGTATAGAAGCCGTAGGCGTGGGAAACTGGACGGTATAGAGGCAAGCGGAAAAGGGAAGGGCCAGAAAAGTCTATAAAAAGGCCACCCTGGCCATCGACAGGGCTCTCTCCTGATCGCGGTCAAGTGAACAGAAGCCGATAGGAGTTTCAAGACTTTTTCCAAAGCCTTCGAGATTTTTGTGTGAGACGCAAGATTGCTGGCACGGATTAACTTGGATTCACTCAAAAGAATTGGACTGGACAATTTTGCTTGAGAAACTAGGTGAGAGGACCGACTCCTTCTGTATCTCCGTGCGGGAAGGGAGCCAAATTATCGGGGTAGTGGGATCCCCTCATGGCCAAAACTAGTTTCTAAATTAGATTTAGAGATAAGATCGAATTGATCACTCGACTTTATTTCCACCAAAAAATAACCCCCAATTGGTACCCTCATTTTCCTCTTTTCTGATTTAATTGTTGCAATCAAAATTACTCCGGGATTGAATGATTGTATTTGCAAGGGCATCAGTGAGTGGAATTGTTCAGTTTTTGGAGGATTGTGATTTGTAATTTTATTTCAAGTTTCTTCAATAAAAAGAGTTGTATATACTCATTTAATTCGTTGTGCGCTAATTTGTATAAGTTATGCAGTCGATTGTTTGTGGATGGGTTGATGAGTCGATTTATTAACGGGAGATTTTAAGAATTAGAGACTAAAGAATCAGATTTATTTCCAAACTTTGTTTTTGCCATACTTCTGCTAATTTGATTTACTTCCGAAAAAAAGAGAAGTGGGCTTGCGGCTTTCGCAAAAGCAGAACGGGGCCGATCAAAAGTATTTAATTTACTTGGGCCGCGTCAAAAACTACTTTGAACAATTTTGAGGGATTAATTTGCCTTCAGAATTAATTACAGGATAATAACCATTCGATTGAATCACCTTGAACCCATATTAAATAGAATATCGTGTAGTCTGAGACAATTGAGTGCGAGGAAGCGCTTTTACGGTTAAGTGGTTATATATATATATATATCGCTAGAATTAGTTAATAAAGTATTAAATTTATTCTTAAACACTGTAATAGTCTTACTTCTGCTAATTTGACGTGCTCCCGGAGAAAAGGGAAGTAGGCTTGCGGCTCCATCAAGAGCGCAACGGGGCCTGAGCCAAAGTGTTTGATTTACCCCGGCCGCGTCAAAACTTGAGCCAAAGTGTTTGATTTACTCCGGCCGCGTCAAAACTACTTTGAATGCTTCTAAGGGACTAAATTGCCTTCAGAATTTATTACCGGATAATAATAATAATTCGATTAAATCACTTGAACCCGTATTAAGTGAAATATCAGTTTGTCGGAAACAATAGAGTGCGAGGAAGCGCTTTTGCGGCTAAGTGGTTATATATGCCGGTAGGATTAGTGAATAATGTGATAAACTTATTCTTAAGCGCTGTCATAGTCCTACTTCTGCTATTTGGACTGGCTCCCGGAAAAAGGGGAAGTAGGCTCGCTCCTGCAGCAAAAGCGGAACGGGGCCTGAGCAAAAGTATTTAATTCGCTCGGGCCGCATCAAGAGCCGCTTTGGATGATCATGAGGGGTTAATTTGCCTTCAGAAGTAATTACGCCTGTACGGTTAAGTGTTTATATAGACAACATTGGAATTAGTGATTAATGTATTAAAGTTCTCTTTTCAACCCTATCATTGTCATACTGTAGTCAATCTGACTTTCCACTGAAAAAAGGGAAGTAATCTCGTTACTTCCCCAACCCGGCCACAGCAGGGCCATATTAAAAGTTACTTCGGCGAGAGCAGCGCTACGGGGCGCTATAGACTAACGAATCCCTGAGGCCTTAACAGAGGCATCTAAAAGCATCCGTAACGAATTACCAACATCAAACAAATGAAGGGAGCCATCATTACGGCGTGGTCATACCGGCGACTTGCCTCGAATTGAGTTACTCGGCTTGCGCGTCGGATGATTTAAGCGGGATTGACGTCGTATAGAAGTTAGGTTGATTCCAAGAGGATTAACTTGACTCGGGTGGTCAGCTGCGGACGAGTCCCTTCGCCCCGGCTTATCGAACCCGTTACCGGGGAGCCGGAGGCACTTTATTGGAAAGTGCACGTTTGACATTTTGGCGCCCAACGAGTTGAGGGGGGTTGTGAGTTGAGATTTATTAATAGATGTTTGCTCGCAGCTCCAAAACGAACCTGTGTGGAGTTTTTTCAGTTTTTTTCTTCCCAATAGCTGTCATAATTCCATTCACTGATACAAACAAATGTCAGAACGGCCTTGAGTGACATAAAAACAGTCTCTTTAAGGAATAGAGTTTCCTAGAAAAGAACCTTTGAAGCACGGAAGGATTAGAACTGTTTTGTGTCATAGTAAACGGTGACCGCTACCCCTTAGCACGTTACGTTAAGGATGAGTAAAGATGATCTCCTTCTTAACTTGTATTTGTATGGAATACTAAAAATAACATTAGTGGTGTACGCAGAGTATGCGGCACATCTTGCTAGGGCTAGAGGGGTCGGTACATGGGCACGGATCTCGGGTACAGACAGGGAAGGCGGACCATTCGAGGAAGAACCAGTGGATGTTTTAGAGTTCATCCGAAAACCGAAGCCAAGAAGGAGGCAGACACCTTGAAGACCGAACGAAGAGTTTATTCTTGAAAAAGTCAAAGTTTTCTCTCTTCTGCATTTTCCTCTTCCTTTTTTAATTTTTATTTTTATTTTATTTAAAGTTGTAGTTAGATATATATTATATATATATATATATATATATATATATATATATATATATATATATATATATATATATATATATATATATATGTATTTTTTTCTTCCCTCCTCACAAAAGACTGAGTGGGAAAATTGGACGACGCTGAGTGGATTACAAAATTTTTGTTCCTGAACAAGTGGATTACCATCTTTTTGTTTCCCGACGCTGAGTGGATTACAAATTTTTTGTTCCTGAACGAGTGGATTACAAAATTTTTGTTCCTGAACAAGTGGATTACCATCTTTTTGTTTCCCGACGCTGAGTGGATTACAAATTTTTTGTTCCTGAACAAGTGGATTACAATCTTTTTGTTTCCTGACGCTGAGTGGATTACAAAATTTTTGTTCCTGAACAAGTGGATTACCATCTTTTTGTTTGCCGACGCTGAGTGGATTACAAATTTTTTGTTCCTGAACAAGTGGATTACAATCTTTTTGTTTCCTGACGCTGAGTGGATTACAAAATTTTTTGTTCCTGAACAAGTGGATTACCATCTCTTTGTTTCCCGACGCTGAGTGGATTGCAAATTTTTTGTTCCTGAACAAGTGGATTACCATCTTTTTGTTTCCCGACGCTGAGTGGATTACAAAATTTTTGTTCCTGAACAAGTGGATTACAATCTTTTTGTTTCCTGACGCTGAGTGGATTACAAATTTTTTGTTCCTGAACAAGTGGATTACCATCTTTTTGTTTCCCGACGCTGAGTGGATTACAAAATTTTTTGTTCCTGAACAAGTGGATTACCATCTCTTTGTTTCCCGACGCTGAGTGGATTACAAATTTTTTGTTCCTGAACAAGTGGATTACCATCTTTTTGTTTCCCGACGCTGAGTGGATTACAAATTTTTTGTTCCTGAACGAGTGGATTACAAAATTTTTGTTCCTGAACAAGTGGATTACCATCTTTTTGTTTCCCGACGCTGAGTGGATTACAAATTTTTTGTTCCTGAACAAGTGGATTACCATCTTTTTGTTTCCCGACGCTGAGTGGATTACAAATTTTTTGTTCCTGAACGAGTGGATTACAAAATTTTTGTTCCTGAACAAGTGGATTACCATCTTTTTGTTTCCCGACGCTGAGTGGATTACAAATTTTTTGTTCCTGAACAAGTGGATTACAACAGTTTCGTCTCCCGAAGCATTGGGGACTACAAGCGTTGTTGCTGGGGTCATCTGGTGGACTACAAATTATTAATATTTGAATTAATTTTTAGTCGTAACGGTTAATTTTATTTTTTTTTTTATTATGGTAATTTTTTTCTTTCTTTCTTTTCTTTCTTTTCCTTTTTTTCTTTCTCGCTCCTTCCCCTTTTTCTTTTTATTGTCTCGTTACTTTTTCTGTTGAGTGCAACAGTTGAAGCAGAACGAGGGTAGTGAGGATTTTAGCAGTACAGGAGAAAAACGACCGGTCAATACGATCCTCTTACGGCTTGTCTGGTTCATGTTGTTAAATTGTTGGCAGCCATCTGTGACTTACAGGTTCCCCAGAATTGTAAGACTGAGGGGCCTCGGGCTGATGATTAGACATCACTTTTTGTATGTGACAATAATGTTTGAATTGCAATTTACTGTTGAATATACCCTGTTCAAAGTATCCTGTCAGTAGAGTGACTGAATAGGATAATCAGAAAAGATAAAGAGTGCATCCCGCCGTTGAGAGCATCAATAGGTGAGGCAGGAGATCTCACTTTGGTGCTCTGAGTAGAGGCGACGCAGAAGGCGCCGCTGAGTAACTAGGAGCTGTATCGTCCCTATTCCGATTGCGCACGGAAAGGCTTCGAGAAGAGGCAGCTCAACCCTACAACTGAAGACACTGCTACTCAAGGAAAGGATGGCTAGCAGTGTCAGAGGAACGGACCCCGAATCTGGTCATCCGACCGAGGGAACCAGGCACGAGGGGTCTAATCCAGACCCTCTAGGACGACATGAAGAACCAGTATGTGTGATACTGTATGGAGGAGGCTTGGAAAAGTGGCCTCAGAAATGGACCGACTACATAGTGGGATCAAACCCGTCGATCGAGGCGGAAAGCCTCTCGACGCAAGTAAAAGAAGCCATCAAGAGAGATGGAAAATTTTTTGCCGAACAACCAGGAGAAGATGGATTACCAATTATAGTGTCAGCCCACCCTGAGAGGGGCTACACTAGAAGAGAAGCACCTGAATGGTGTGAATGGGGGGCAAAGATGGTGGAGGAATGTAATATGGTAAAACTGATAAGCACAAGTACAGATTTGGACTCAATAGTAAAAATGCTGTCCAACGAAGCTGGCATCAAAGGCGAGCTGGCAACTCCATTACCTGAGGAAGTGAAGGCAGTGCCTCGCTATTACGAGTGCATGCAATATTTGTCAAAAATGAGAACCATTTTAGAGAAAAAGACTAATCGACCAGTATTTTCCAGTGAGGAAGAAGAGGAAGTGCCTAACGAGGAGGGAGGATTGGGCACGAGCAGAGACACAGGGGAGGTTTGGGGGGGCAGGGACACTCGGCACGGAGGTGCTCGTGGGCCGAAGTTTAATCTCCTCTTCCGGAAAGACCCCCTGCCGTCTCTGCCAGAAGAATCAACAAAAAAAGTAATTGTTGGAAATGGAGTGCTGATGTGTCAATTTGTTGGAGATATTTGGTCACTGACAGGAGATGCCCTCATTGTGTTCACCAACGATCAATTCCGTGCATGGAACCAAACCTTTGATTCACGGCTGAGATTAATGGCCGGGGAAAAATATATTGAAGACCTGCACGATGCGAGACGACAAATGGAACATGACCCGGAGGATCTTACTTTCATTTTTACAAATGGAGGAAGATCAAACTACTACATGATAATACATGCCGTCGTGCAGAAGTGGCGGGCGGACCTGAACCAGCAGGACTACCTGAAGATGATGACAAGAATCCTGGAGAAAGCGGTGGATGCTGCCGTCGAGAGGGGAGCCAGAAGGATAGTTACAGAAGTAAATGGTATTAGATCCGGAAGAATGTCATGGAAAATTGCAGAGACTGCAATTGCTGGAGCATATAAGCTGCAAATATCCACCCCAATCACAGCAGTGGAAGGACTGGAGTTTGTTCTGGCAATATCAGCCTCTCAAAGAAGAGAAAGAGAACTGGTAGCCCTGGAAGCCACTTATGGCCAAGCATTACAGGTGGCACAAAAAGAACAGAAGATGGAGCAGCAAACGCAGTACACCGTGGCAGTCCGGCCACATCCAGCGGGCAAAGCAGTTCAAACGGAAGAAGAAGGGGGAACTGGCTCGGATGCTATTCCAGGACCACAAAGGAACACCGTAAGGTCAAGGACACCATCGCCAGCCACAGAAAATGAGGAGGAGGTAGTGGCCATCGGAATCGACACAGGAAGGACCGAACCAAGGGGGCCGGATCCAACACCAACGGGGAGCCCAGCTCCACCAAAACAACCGACAAAAGGGAAAAGAGTGGTTATAAGATCTGCCCGAGAAATTGCAGGTGTCTCTTATCGAGTACGCCTGACGTCTACTCCGAAGAACCGACCCTCCACGGTTCAAAGACCACGTCAACAAACAAGATCAGGAAACGCCGAGGTTGGTGTCATGGAACACGCTCCTACATTCAACGAAGAAGGGCGTAATGATGAGGAAAACAGAGAGGCCGCCACCTCAAGCGACGACATGGTCTCCGAAGAGGAAAATCAAGCTTCGGTGATGTCGGCTGTGATCCCTCCTGATCCGAATGACCCCCCGCCGAGAGTTGTGAGAAGAGCAACCCGGAAAGGAATTAAGAAACAAAGGCCGGCGCTGAGCATCTATCAGGCTTCGGAAAGGATGGCAAGAGACATTCAATTGGGATGGGTAGAGACCAAAGACGGAAGGAAGACTTACATCCCAGAAGTCAGGCAGAAAGAATACCCGTTCCCGCCGGCCTGGTGGGAAAAAATAGAAGGGAACATAAACGTCCCGGTGAAATTAACTTACAGGGAGGCAATGAACGTGTTAAACACACCAGCCTACCATACTCTAGTAAGTTACACCGACTTGACAAAAGATTTTAGAGAAGGCTTTGTGACTGTAATGTATGATGTACTATTGCGAAGGATGAAGCAGGGCGTGTATGATGCCGCTCAAGAAGAACTGAGAGCGTGCGATGACCTAGACGTACAGGCTGCTAATCCCGCCATGTACACGCAAACCAACATAGTTGCAAACTCCACCTCCACCCAACAGGCTCAGCCAAGCACCACGCAGATGGGAGCAACTTACCTGGATAACACAGGAGTGCCCGCAAACGACATGGAAAGAGAAACAAGGGCCTTTAAGACCCTAAAAGGCATGGTGCGCGTTAAGTACCAGAAGGAAAGTGTCAAGGAATATTTGTCGGCAACTTGGCCAGTTATCAAGGACGGGCCGGGTGGAGAATTGTCAAAAAAGATGTGGTTGCAATACATTACAGCCGAGCCCATCGGCCAAGATGAGACAGCACAAGAAGCCTATCAGAGATGGGTGAATGACGAAGAAGATGACGAAGATGTGCATATAACCAGAGCTAAGGAAGCACTAAAACAGGGTCTAACCTTGTTGAATGTGTGGCATAAGTTGAAGCAAGTGGTAAGCCCAAACAGATATGTGCGAGTTTTGAGAGCAGTGACCGAGGATAAGGACACGACTTTTGTGAAATTAGGTGCGGGGGCAACTCTAGCACGAATCGAAGAATCCATAAAGAAATGGGACAGAGTAACAAAACACTACATGGAGAGACAAAAGCCGAATCCATCGGGCAGTGCTCGCTCTCGCACAGAAGAGACGCAGGCAGGGCGGAAGCCACCACCAAAGCCAACTTATGAGAAGGGGCAAAAGTTTAATGATGACCAGAGGCAAAACACTCAAAACAGACCAAAATCGATGGGTAGTAAGGCAAATCCAACAGGATACGTGGCAAAAGAAGTATATGACAAGATGTCACCAGAAGAGAAGAAGGCCCTAGCGGAGGCTCGCAAGGCTGCGGCCCCTGCAGGGCCCTGGAAATGAGTGAAGAAGAGGCGCGGGTCACCCTGACGGGTGTCTACAGAGACGGAGACAACCTCTATGCTGAAATCGAAGGAGCTCCATATTTGGTGGATACCGGAGCCGAGGTGTCAATGACCCGCAAAGCCTTGAAAAGGAAAGGACACCTAAATGTGATGGTGGCAGACGGATCAGTGACTAATATGCCCATTGGGATTTGGAAAGGAATCGTTTGGGTCAAAGGGCCCCATAATCTATTGACTTTGAGAGACGCAGAAGATCTAAAGAAACCAAACCACCAGCGTCTGTCAGTAAAAGCAAGATTGGAAATGATAAAAGCAAAAGCAGTGCGTGTGGGCCCGACAAAAATTATGCCACTGGATGAGTGGTACAAGCCTGTGGAAGTGGAAGCCGTCAAAAGCCAGCTGGTCAAGGACAGCGACCTGTCCTCGGACGGAAGGCAGGGACTGACCAAAATATTGGAGAAAGCAGCCGTGGCGCATTTCAAGAACGACTGTGGAGACCTTGGATCAAAGTACATCCACACAATTGAGGGGGGAGTACATCCCCCAGTGAGACAATATCCCCTGAACCCGGAAGCAGTGGCTGAAATGGAAACAATTGTAAAGGAACTTTTACAGCTTGACATCATTCGAGAAGAGCCGAATCCGGTGACCAACAGCCCCATTCAAGCAGTGAAGAAACCAGAGGCGACTGGAGGAGGCTGGAGGCCGGTCATCAACTTTAAAGCTCTTAACCGCCGGACGGTGGCTAATCGAGCGAGCCTCATAAACCCCCAGGCGTCCCTCAAAACGCTAAGAGTGAAAAAATACAAGTCATGCATTGACTTGGCAAACGGATTTTTTTCATTACGGCTAGCCAAAACATCACAAGGGAAAACAGCATTTACACACAGGGGGAAATCGTACGTGTGGCAAAGATTGCCGCAAGGATACAAGAATTCCCCGAATGTGTTTCAATCAGCAGTCTTGCAGGTTTTGGATGGCTTGGATGTCACAGTGTATATTGATGATGTGTTTGTTTCAAACGACACAGAAGAGGAACATCTAGATTTGCTGCAGAAGGTTGTGGAACGAGTCTCCGCTGCAGGTCTGAAGCTGAATCTCAAGAAATGCCAACTAGCCCGGTTCCAAGTAGATTACTTGGGGTTCCAAGTGACCGAGAATCTAGGAATCTCCGAAGGATTTCGACAAAAGATCGAACGGATTTCACCTCCGGATTCGGAGACGGAGTTGCAGCGAATACTTGGACTGTGCAACTATGTGCGGGATCATGTTCCCCACTATCAGAAACATGCAAGGCCACTGTATGCACGCTTGAAGAAAATTCCGGAGGGCCAAAAAACGGCAAAGTGGCAGTGGTCAGACAATGACACTCAAAATTTGAATCATTTGAAACAAGCCGTCCGAGAAGCCGTGCGGCTTGAGCCACGAAGTTTGAAGACAAAACTTGTCGCGAAGGTGCATTGTGAGGAAAATGATGCAATGGTGACGGTCAGCAACGAAGGTGCTGGCTTGGTGGCCTTGTGGACCTACACCCTCTCCAGTGTCGAGAAAAAATTCCCCCATGAAGAGAAAGAACTTGCGGTGCTAGCCAAGTACTGGAGCAATTTGAAAGACCTGGCACAAGGCCAAGGCATCAAAGTCCAAACCGGAAGTAACGTGCACCGTTTTCTTAGGAAATCCACAATCGAAAGCACCAAAGCAACCAATATCAGATGGGGAAGATGGGAGGACATCCTACTCGATCCCGACTTGGAAATTGGTCCGACGACAACCTCCGCCAAGAAGCCGACATTGAGAAAAGAGACAGAAAAAGAAAAGCCCTATGAATGGACTCTTTACACCGACGGGTCAAAGAAAGAAGGAGAACAGAATGCCCACTGGGGTTTCATTCTGTAGCAGAATGGAGTGGAGCGTTGCCGCCGCAAAGGAAGAACACCCGGCAGCGCGCAGGCAGGAGAAGCTACGGCAGTGCTGGAAGGACTGTTAGAAGCAGAGAAAAATCACGCTAGACGCGTAAGACTCATAACTGACAGTCATTATTGTGCGCAGGCTCTCAATTTCGACCTGGCCATTTGGGAAGAAAATGGCTACGAGGGCGCGAGAGGAAAATTAGTGGCCCACTATGAAGTGTGGAAGAAAATAGCTGAATTGCGGCTAAATATGTGCCTAGATGTCGTCCACCAAAGATCTCATGTGAAAGAAGGAGCTCATTGGAGAGGAAATGATGAAGTTGATAAGTACGTCCAAGAAAGAAGAATAATAGTTGTAGGGGCGGATAACTGGGACAAGACCCCTCGCGGAAAAGTGGTCCCAGATGAGAGCGTGAGGCAGGTCGTGTCGGCAGTGCATGAAGCATTAGGCCACGCGGGCCCATTGCCTACGCGAAAAGAGTTAGAGAAGCTGGAACTCTGGGTCCCAGACAGAACGATTCGTGCGGTCCTGCGTGATTGTATTCCGTGCAACAAATATAACGCAGGGCGACGAGGACAGCGCACGGACGGACTGACGATCAGGAGTACTGTGCCGTGGGGATCGGTTTGTATGGACGTAGCCGGCCCCTTGGGAATAAGTGGCACAAAGGGTGAGAAATACCTTGTTGTGCTTGTTGACTCGATGTCGGGACATGTCGGGCTAAAAGCAGTAAGAAAAGCCAACGCGAACAGCGTGATTAAGACACTGGAAGACGGATGTATGTGGCTAGGAATTCCCAAAGAGTTAAGAACGGACAATGGCACTCATTTCAAAAATGCCCAGGTGGACAAATGGTGTCGTGAGCGGGGAATAGTCAGAGTCTATTCGCCCCCGTACACGCCACAAGCAAATGGAGTCGCAGAGAGAGCCATTGGACTGGTCAAGAGCTGGCTGGGAAAAAATGCAAATGGGAAGGAATGGAGCACTAAACTACTTGATTTGGTTGCAGACCTAAACGGAAGGACTAGGGCCGGCCGGCCCTCCCCGTCCGAGGAGCTCAACCAACGACACTTTGTGTCACAAGAAGTGGGCAGGGCCCAAGACAGCTCGTCCCAGCATAAAGAGAAGCGTCGATTCAGCGTTGGACAAAAGGTGTGGATCAAGTCAAGAGACCTGAACAGCAACACTGCAGTAAAGGCCAAGTACGACGGCTGGGACATCGTCAGCGCAGTTTTGGATGAGAACACAGTACGCCTGGAGAAGAAAGGAATCCAAGGAGTTGAACAGCTGAAGCCGTTACCGGCTGACCATATTCAAGCCGCAAAGTAACTTAGAAGAGATATGGCAACCGACTACAGTGCATTCCCGGCCTTCGTGCGCTTGGCCGCGTACCAAGGAGCGGTCATCGTGAGACGGACGCCGTATGGAATTCAAGCCGGAAGGGCCCTAGATCTAGTGAAATTGGTCAAGAGGGGGGGCACTCCCGAGGGACCGGAACATTTTCGCTGGACGAGGGTCGACGAAGCATGTGTCGTTTGTTCAACACCCAATATGTTGCCTACTAGGTGGTCAGGAGTAGGTTTCATGATGCCATCAACTATGACCACCGACGTGAGGGACCTGGAGTTTGCCCTGAGGAACGAGGGCCAGCTCCCGGTCAAAGTACTGGATGCCATAGTGTGTCACCAGTGTCGAGTCACCACTTTAGCAAGGATGGTGGTCTTTGCACAGTGGGAAACCGGATTAATCATGGAAGCACGGGCACGACCAGTGGCCACGTGTACATGCGCTTGGGACGGCAGCAGACTAACATATTGCCCCATATGTTTGGATCGCATGGCAACGGGAAAGTTATTGAAAGTGGGGGAGGCACAAGGATGGCAAGTCACCAAAGCCATGACTCCCCTGGGAACCCTCTATCCTGTTTTGTGGGGGGCAGGTTGGCCTGCGTATGATCACAAAAAAGCCATGAACCAGAATTGCGTTTTTTCACCTTCGTAATATTGCAAAGATTCGTCCGATCCTCTCGACCGGTGATGCGGAAACTATTATACATGCGTTCGTCACGTCGCGCCTGGACTACTGTAATGTACTATTTTCGGGTCTTCCTAAGTCCCGCATCAAAAGTCTACAGTTAGTACAAAATGCCGCTGCAAGGCTGCTCTCTCGGACAAGAAAATTTGATCACATTACCCCAATACTAGCCAACTTACATTGGCTTCCGGTCCATTTAAGATGTGACTTCAAGGTTCTTCTATTAACCTATAAATCGCTGCATGGCTTAGCGCCTTCATATCTCGTCGACCTAGTTGTTCCTTATGTTCCGTCTCGTAACCTTCGTTCGCAAAACGCTACCCTTTTAGCGACACCGAGGGCTAAGAAAATGTCTGCAGGCTCTAGAGCATTTTCTATTCGGGCTCCAGAGCTTTGGAATGCCCTACCAATGGATATTAGGACTGCTACCTCAGTAGAAACATTTAAGACACGTTTAAAGACACATTTCTATGACATGGCCTTTAACTAACCTGTAGTGGCCGATTCGGCTGGAGTTTGTTTTCTCTCCCTCTACACCCCCTCCCTCCCCCCTCCCCGGCCGGGGAGGTGGTTAGGTGGTACCCATGCTGACAGCGGCTATCTGGATTCTCGTGGCCAATTCAGGATAGGGGAACTGCAGCTCAACCTCCTCGAAGAGCACTGCCAGGACAATTGAGGGCTCCTTTCGGCAGCCCTCTGCTGTGACATGGACATCCACTTTTTATTTAATTGATTTTCATGTTGTATCATTTGTGCCCTCTCTGCATCCATTTCAACCTGGTGATCCTGAAAGGGGGATCCTTCCATCTGTGGTCCCTTCTCAAGGTTTCTCATTTTCCCCCTGCTAGGGGTTTTTAAGTTTTTCCTTGCCCTTTTGGGAGCTTAAGATCAGGGGATGCTTTGAGAATAATTGTCAATTTCTGTCTATGTGAAGCCCTTTGAGACTGCTTGTGATTTAGGGCTATACAAATAAACTTGACTTGACTTGACTTGACATGAAGAATTTTTATGCAGCCTTAGGCTTTTGTTGGCCCTGGCCGGATACAGCAGGAAGAACTGCAGGCTGTTTCACGGACAAGGCCGAGGCAAGGGCCTTGTATGCTCGGGCATCGATCATTCCGGTAGGGGGGAACACAGCAGTGGGAGACTTGCTGAACGGACCTTGGAAGCCAACGACATGGGCCCGGACAATTGCCCAGGTGGTGGCGTACAGGGACGCCCCCTTAATCGCAGTAGGGCCGGCCCCTACGGAAACCAACCCGGCCTTGAGCAATATGTATTGCTACCGGAATATTTTGGATATGAGCAACAAAGGATTTCAGTATGTGACCAAAAAGGGGATATTTTGCCTAGCCCCGGGTTACAAAGGCGGATCAGGCCTTTTGGTAAATGAGAGTGAGGCAGCACTAGTAGGGGTTACGGTAAAGATGGCAATCATTCCCTACGAAGGAATATATTCGCTGGGAGTGACATTGGAGGCCAAAAGGCTCAGCCAGTTCGTCACCGTAATGGGTACCAGAGCGATGGTCATGACTGTTCCCAGAGATCCAAGACGGGCGCGAGAGGAACAAGAGCGAGTCCGGATTCCTCTCCGCGAAGCAAGATGGGAACAGGAAGCCGCAGCAGCGACAGGAGGGCCCCAAGCAACGGCTGAGGAAATGAAGGACCTGGGTCTGCCAGTGGGAGAAGAACGGGAGGAAGGCCCGGAGCAGGAGCAGCCACAGGAGGGTCCGGTTTGCGGGGACCTGCTTGGGTCAGAATTGGCTGAGGAGAGCTACGTCAAGATGAATGGGGCGGGAGAATTGGGTGATTTACCCACCTCTCCTCCCAATACTGCAACAAACCAAGGGGAGAATTTGGCGAACACAGAAGAAAGTGGCGCAAGTCACCAGGCTGGGGAGTCCTCATCCCCGCGCCAAGGCTCGACGAGGTCACGTGTGGCACCTTGCCCAATGCCTGGCTGTGACGGAAGAGGTAACATCAGAACAGGGTCAAGCACTCACCGCTCGCTCGGCTCGTGCCCGAATTATGCAGGGACCCTTGAGGCGTGTCCCACGCCTGGCTGCGATGGGAGTGGAAACATCAGATGGGGAGCGGAGAGCCACCGCTCCATCAAGACGTGTCCAATTTTGGCGGCGAGGAATCAGAGAGTCCACGGGACTAGGGGACAGGTCAGTGGCAGAAAGGACGACGAGTCCGAAGATACACTGGATGCCAGTCCTGAGGGTCCAGGGCCGGCCGCGTCAGATACAGCATTAGTAGAATTGGCTCAAGCAACAGCCTATTATACATTGTGGCACGACAAACCAGCGCCACAGCGGTGGGAGGAATGTCGACGGGCCGCGGTGGATGAGCTGGCTAAGCGGTGGAGTCAGTCCGACTCCCCTGGCGGGGACAGCGAGTGAAGAAAAAAGGAAAAAAGAGAATTTTTTTTTTATTTTTTTTTTTCGCTTGTTTTGGTTTCAGTTGTGTGTTTTTTTTTTTTTTTTGGTATGTCATGAGGTTTTTGATGATGGTTTGTTGCTGTTTTCTTTTTTGTGTGTATATGTATATAGAATAACAATGTGTTGTAAATGGACTGTAGATGCCCCGACACAATCAAAGTGCCAGAAGTTGAAAGCAAGGAGGGCGGAGGCTGCGTGCAGCAGGAGGGCCACAGCCGAAGGACGACTCGGACGATGTCACAGGGGAGGAGCCAGTGACGGAGGAGAGGCTGAAGGAGACCTAATATAACCTGTGAGAGAAGTAACAGATCTTCAGTCGGATCCGAGGAGTGATCGGCCATGGACTACCCGCTCGGAGCGAAGAGGAGGAGAATGATGGACTTGGAGAGTGGTGGGTCACCACTTCCTCTCCCCGACCAAGTGACTGTCTGTGCTGGCTGCAGCCTCGCGGAAACGAGGGCTGGGGGGCGCCCTGGGACCAGGGCAGCCCCACACCGTGAAGCAAGGAGCTGGAACAATCCGGCCTTTGGAAAAAAGACTTTGCTGCGGGGAGAATCGGCGCAAGACATTTATGAAAATAAAGACTGGGTAGATATGGAGCCAGTTTATACGAACATGGCTTCAGGGAGGAAAAATCCAAGGCCAGACATTGTTAGCGCCTGGCCAGAGATGATTCCTCCCCGGGACCGCAGAGCAAGTTCAGGACTGGAGGATATATATGCTGCCCCCAGACGAGAGCCAGGGGCAGCTTTAAGAGCAAACGAGGGGTATGAGATTCCTCGGACCGCGCCTTTCTATGACGAGCCGCTTGGCTTGGCCGACTACCAACCGGTAGATTGGGACACGATTGATTGGAGGCCGAGTGTTTCTCCTCTGCCCCCCTTACCATGGAAGCGGACCCTGACGTTGGACAAGGTGGCAGCTATGATGGTGTTGGTCATTTTGGCATGCGTCCTGGTCTGCTGGGCCCTTCAGAGGTGTGCTGACCGGCACGACCCGATGGAAATGATCAACATCAGATATGACGGAACGAAGCTCTTCAACCAGACCTGTTGGGCGGTGGAGTTCGACAGCATCACCGTGGAGTGGAACGATTCCACGGCACCTGACATTTCTGCAAGACAACGCTGGACGACGATGCTACGACAGCCAGGAAGGCTGACCGCTTTGCCGTCCAAACCAGGGGCCTTTCCGCTCCCTGGTGTTCGGACGGGGAAACGGAATAAGACGAAGAGAGAACTCTTAAGCGAAGCAACTCATTTTCCCGACCAAATAGGGCTCGTGAATGGGACACAACAAGCCAAACGCAGCATTGATGCTTGTGATATTAGGTATTTCAAGGCACCCGAGGATTTTGCCAATCTAACAATTAGTTTGATTTGCAAAATGAATCAGGAGGAAAAGATTGTGAAAAGAAATTGGATTTTCAAGGAAGGTGACGAGCACGCAAAGTGGTACAGTAATGCTTCATGTGTCCCCTTGCCCGAATCTCAAGGTGGTTATTGGGATAAAGGCAAAAAGAAACAGGGGGAATTTTCATTCCCAGCGCCGATGAAGAACTCCACATGCCGCGGTACATATCCCGAGTGGGAACCGTGTTGGAGCTGTTTGAATTTGGTTTGCGAAACGTCTCCAAATTATTCAGAGAGTAAGCGTCGGCTTAGCCGGGTACGTAGAAGCTGGCCCGACAAAGGAAGGTCGGCATTATGGAATTGCCTGAAAGTGTATAATGGCTTAGACCCATGTTATTTTAACGAGGGACAAATTTGCAACGACAATTACCACGTCATATTGTGGGCCTATGAACGCCAGGAAGAATTGTCACCTGTCACAGCTTCGGCAAAAGCGGGGAGGAAATTCAACCCTGGAAAAAGTCCGGTAGATTTTGAGTTTTGGTTGAACGATTCATTGCCGTGGCTGTGGCAGGTAGAAAGAGAAATGGCTGTGCCAAGAAGATACCAGGAAGGTCACCAGCTGTACGCATCCACAAGAAATTTGTGGGTTCAGCGGTTACCCACACCGGACGATTTGTTCGCAGTAATACCAGGAGAATTTGACAAAATTGACCAATGTGTAGTGGAAAAAATTTATGTTGAGTTGCATGGTAGGGACTGGACGGTGGGAAAGTCGCCAAGATGTGACCTGGACGAGATCAAACGATCCGTCCTGGGCACTAGGTGGGTTCATAACTGTAC